>NW_017536852.1:1601967-1623731 GCF_001853355.1 Bactrocera latifrons | reverse complement strand
AATTTATTTTTTGTTTTATTTATTTTTTTTATTTTAATTTATTTTATTTTATGTTAATCAAATTAGTCTTTTAATTTCTTGAGTATCACATTTGTATGTATGCATGGTACATATGGACCACCCTTTAAATACTATTATACATATAAACATTGCAGACATCATAGATACGCTTATCGCCTTTTAAACGCTTTTTCCACTCTTATCTTCCATTTTGGTGGCAAACAATGCAATTTCGCCACGCCATCTATTTTCTGGGCACCTGTGCGTATAAGTAACATACTGTAGTACAAGGTAGACGATTAAGTTGCTTGTCACGCGTTGTGTAACCGACAACCGTTAATGTTTTGAAAAGTTGTTTGCATTTCTATGAACCAGTGATAATTTTCGTGTTTTAGAAAGTGTGTCAGACTACACGCAAAACGAAGAATTTATCATTTCGCCAAATCGAGTTTCCTTTATGGGCAATTTGCACGCTTGCACTACTCATTTTCACAGTTGACAGCAAAACATTATGATTATTGTTATGAGAATATTAAAGCATTCGCTGCAGTTCCAAAACGGAGCCATAAAGTGAAATTGCCTTTGTGTCCAACTCTCAATACACAATGACACTTGTCGTCTTAGCCAATTTACTCTCCGCTATTGTATTGGAAAGCATTGTCCTTTGAGAATTGGCACTTTTCGAATTCTGTCTGCGTCAATTGTCATTTGTGCAATTTACATTTTTCTATTCCTTGCAATTTCAAGCAGTTTTGACATTTTTGTATTATTGCATTGCGCATCATTTGTCATGCGACAGATACGCTGAATATTCCATATGAACAGGTGGTAATGTTTAAGCGCTTGCACTGGTGTAAAAAATATAGAATTTTTAATTTTTGACAGGTCTATAACGCATTTCGCAAAAATTTCTTTAATATTGAGCAGCTGCTCCTGACATTTAATATTTCAAAACTGTCACGGTAGATGCGTTGAAAATTGCCCGTGGAAATTTAAGATTAAAATTTAAAGATGTTGTGGAGATGATTGAGTATGGTCATTCGTACTTTTATACATTATTTTTGAATGCATATACTTACATACATATGTATATGTATATATGTATGTATTTAAAACAAAGACTAAGAAAGCTTGAAACGAAACAAATTCTTAAGTTGTAATTTCGGGATCCCGAAATAAATAGAAATTTTACCTTTTTATTTTTAAATGTTAAGAAATTGAGGAACAATTCACTTATAAATTGTAAGAATCTCGAAGTTGATTTTTCGGGATTCTAAAATAAATAAAAAATTTGTTGTTATTATAAAACGCATTTCAAACAAATATTAAGAAAGCTTCATATAAAAAAATTTGAAGCTGAAATTTCGGGATCCCGAAATAAATATTTTTTTTGTTGACATTTTTAATGTTTACAAACTAAGGAATGCTTAACTTAATAAAGTTAATCGAAGTTAATTTTTCGGGATCCCGAAATGTGTAAATTTTACGTGTTGGTAAATTAAAATTATTATATTCGTAAAGTTTTAAACAATCAGGAAATATTCAAATTTTCTTACCACGTAGTTCAGGACTTTATTTATTCCATACTTTTCCGAAAGTTAAAATTTTCGGGATCCCGATTTATTAAAAATATTAAAAGCATAACCCGAAATTTTAAAATTTTCGTATCACGTCGTTCAGGATTTAAATTTATTCCATACTCATTCCATTTTATATTAACCTTTTCTGAAAGTTGAAATTTTCGGGATCCCGTTCTTTTTGAATGTTTGATTTTTTAAGAACTACATAATTATTTCATGAGAATTAAAAAAGCATTGCGTGACATGGGTAACAAACTAAATTGAGTAAAAACGCTTTATAGATAAAATTGTGTTTTTACAAAAGGGTTGCCACATGTTGAAATTTCTTAATTAACTAAATTGTGCAAAAAATTAGTTTTTAGGAAAATGAGAACAAAGCGAACGTATTTGAACATGACTATTGTCCTGACGAATTTTCGAAGAGGGTTGCCATCACTCAAAATTGTTTTTATTAAAATTTCAAAGTTCAGTATTCTTAGCACAATTTATGAAATAGAACAAAATAGTATTTTGTTTTCGAACAAAAATGTCCCGAAAATTTACGACATCTCAAACAAGTAAATAAACAATATTCGGGATCCCGAAAATTTACAACATTTCCAAAAACAAAACAAACAGTATTAATATATTTATACTTCTCTTAATTATGTAGTTTAGGTGTGCATGTTGATAAATTTAAGCCGCACACACACACTCATTCACACACATAGGAAATTTACTCTCTTTATTTACCTATTCGTGTGGTTGGAATGATGGAAAACTATTTTTGCAACATCACACCGAACTCAATCAGCACGGAAGCGAGAAGTGCGAATGCATATTACATGCACGCGCACGCATGTGTGGGTGCGTTCACACATACATACTTTCATTACTTTAAATTCATATATACATATGCAAACACACCTCCTGGATGTACACACACACTTACACTTTTATGTATGTGCATGGGATGATGTATGCATTTCCAAACACGCAAGTGCTTTACACATACACACACATGCACTTGCAGGCATTGACATGCGCCTGTCGGTGCGCTGGTGCGCTTGACTTCCACACGTGCGCTCGCATTTGCAATTCTGCGGCCCTCGCCTGACTGAGTGATTGCATTCGGGGGCAAATTGTTGGTGAACGCGAGCGAAAGCGAGGGCGAGGAGGGGAGCTTAATGGCATTAAAATCAAGCCTTCTGCTAGACAGCTTTTTTGTTGTCATATTTGTCATGTGCACCCACAGGTGGATGTGGTTTGTAATGCAATCGTATCAGTGACTGGCGAATTCAGCGCTTCGTTTGTTTCCTTGTTTGTTGTTTTTTTATTTTTTTTTTATTTTTTCGCTGAAATCTGCATCTAATGAGTTTCATTTTATTTCTCGCAGCTGTAAATTGCATTTAATGCGCTCCAAGGAACTTATAATTAACGACTCATTTCTGGAGCCATCAGTTTAATTAAAAATTTTAATAATATTGTAAGTTGAATGAAGCATTAATAGTGGTTGTATCGATATCGATTAGTGGAATAGTAAGTCCTGATTCAATTAATTATAAAAAAGTGAATTCTTCGTACGAACTTCATACGATTTTTATATAAAATATTTAATTAAACATTTTTTGGGCGCGTCTTCAATTCTTCATTTTCGAAAATTTGTAAAGTACTAGGTCTACAACTTAGCTTCCGCCGTTTTTTGTAAATTTAAGGCTTTATTGTATAGAAACGGTCCAAAAGTGTTTCCGTTATTCCCTCAAAAAGGAATGCTTAGTTAACACATGAAATGCTTTATGATCCATTTTTTTGTAAACTAACACAAGTTGCTTTACAAAAATTCTATATATTTTTTTTAATTCCCAATAGAAATCATATAGATGGTATTACTCTATTGGTATTACTCTACAATAGTATTGTCTATGTATGTGTCAGCCTCAGTAAAGCGTGGACGGGTTCTCAGCCGCACTTTTCTTGGAATCAAAAAAGAAAAGCAAAATTTCCCGCAAATGTCGAGAATTCGGCTCAAAAATGACATTTTCAGTTGAGAATAAGTTTGGGATGCAAACAGATCTCTACAAATATTTTGTTGGGTTAATATTGACACAAATGTCCAAGATCGATATAAAATGATTTAGTCGATTTAATCGACCAGTGCTTAACCCTAGAAACATCTATTGGACAACGGCGGAAGCATAGTTGTTAAGAAATTTTATAAAGCTTCTTTAATATATGAAGGATAGTAAAAATTAGATTTGCATTGAATTAAAGATTTTATAGTGATTTTGGGTAAAATATTAGGTCGTCAAAAGAGTCTTGCGGTATTTTTTTTTTATTGAATTTTCAATTGTTCATACAATTTTTTTTGATGGCTTATGCCCACTCGTGACCGATGCTACGGCTACAACTATGTCGGTCTCTTTCGACCAATTCAGCGATTTTATCGCAATTTTCGACGACATTCCTTCCGTGGCGCATCTTCGCCTACCTCTACACCAGAACGAAAACGTTGAAACCAGCGTTTTGCGGTGGAAATGCAAAATGTATCGGGTCCATAAACTGCACAAATTTTATTGGCGGCTTGAGATGCATTTTTGCCTTTATCGTAGTAGTCCTGTAAAATATGCCGCATTTTCTCTTTATTTTGCTCCATGTTTGCGACGCTATAACTCACGAACGACTTAAAAGAAACGACAATCAATCAAACACGTGTTAGCGTGAGCTTTCCAAAAAGGTATCCGTATAGCATGACCCGATTCGACGAATAAAACTAGAACTACGCGCCAACTACGCCAACTAGCGAAAATACCGCAAGACTTTTTTGACAAACTAATATGTACCGGTTACTGAAGATAATTTCAATCATTTTTATAATCTCATTTTCAAGCGAATTTTTTATCAGAAAAATAATAAACAGGAACATTTAAAAATTACTTGAAGCAGGCTACTAACTATAAAAAAAAATATGCTAACCAAGCACCTGGTACTTTTGGCGGGACACAATTCAACTGTGTCCAGTATGAATTCGAATCAAAATTTTGTACGTAAGGTACCCACCAAACACCCAGCAAACCCTTACCGACAGTCAATCCTGACTACCGTTTGCGTCAATTCAACGCTATTCGACCACACAACCGTTTTCAACTTATTTTTGGTTATCACTGTTTTCACGCTTTGTTAGTGGTACTGTTGACCGAATTATTAAAAAGACAGTTTGTACAGTCCGTGTCCGTAAGATACTTAGTTTAGATAAAGCTCTACATCTCACCGCATCTTTTCGTAGAATTTCCGAATATTAACTCCACCCATAAATCCCACACCGAATTTGCGCTCCTTTATATGGGCAACAAAGACTTACTTGTTTCAGTCCTTGTCCCGTCCATCGCATTTTTTGAATGACAGTGATACCAGCCTTAATTCTAACGAGGAGATCAATCAGCTGGGCAGCGGCACCTTCACAATTAAGGCATGTCCTTAAATCGTAATCCTTAATACGTTTGCGGTGGTCGTCAAAAGCGGGGTCTTTCATTCGAGACTGCTTTCTTTTTTTCATTCATCTTGTTGCGACGAAATATTTCTGGCTACCCAGAGGATACTTGGATATCGTTTCTAGCCACTCTCAAGTGAATGGCGCTCAGAAAACTTTCTTTACTTGTGTGAACTTCTGCACATGGCTCCATTAAGCATTGAAGCACTTTTTTCGTTAAAATTGTGGATATATTTTTGAAAAAGTCAACAGTCTAACTTAAGAAAAGGAATTGATATAAGCATTCCAGAAATTTTATGCGATGAATTTATCATATTTTAATCGCTTTAATATACTTTTAATTACTTAAAGAGCAAGTGAATCACTCCAAATAAGTGCCTGAATAAATAAAGTCCTTGAACATAGGAGTATATTCCATTAAACCACTTCCTTGAAATAATCATTTTTGAAAATTTCCTGTTTGAAAGTCAAGTTTCACAACCCAGCGATCACACTGTCACATACACATACATACATATGCGYAAGTATTAACATTGCAATTTGTATTCATTATTTGGCTGATTGTGGCTTATCTGGCACTGCGATGAGCACACTTGCATACATGTATACACTAGCAACCAGGCAAATAACCACACATTTGTAACAAAGTTCGAATGCAAAACACACACACACACACACCCATGACAGCATGAATATATGTGCGCTGAAATAAAATCAGTAGCGCATTGCATTCAATTTACAGCAATCCGGACACACACACACTCACACAACGAAACCGCCAGTTTGCTAACATGGGTAACTTTACAAGCTGTGGTATTTGTATGTGTGTGTTATGTGGTGCATGTTTTTGTATGCATGAGTGTGCGTTTGTGTATGCGTGCGTGTTTGAGTTGCCCTGCGAGTGCATGTCCTTCAGAGTTGTTCGAGCATCAGCGGTGGCTGTGCACCGCCCTATCAGCTAATCAGCTAACCAAGCGCAGTTGCAGCCGCCACACCGAGTGCCGTCAACCCAAAGCATCATTGCGGCATGCGCCAACGCGGCGTGCTCTGGTGTAACCATTTAAATGGATTATTCGGCGCTTGCTGTGTGCCTCGGTGCAAAAACGCTTGTTAACTGAGCGAAGCGCAGAAATGGCGCCGAGCAGCAAATGCCGTTAATTTCACTGGAATAATACCGCATAGTTTAGTAGTAATCAAGCAAATAAATTCAATGAATTTAGTGCACAACTTTAACTGGAAAATTGGTGAACTCTTTCGGAGAATTATTTTATGTAAAATGGAACAGTTGAAAATTTAGAGGGAAATCTAATTACATGTTGATTGATTTTGAAACCAAATTGTCGTTTAAATATTTTTTAGATTTTAGTATTTTTTACATTTGAATGCAATTTTAGCGACTTCATTTCATTGTAATTGATTAGGGAATTTTTCAAAGCCTAAGCTTCTGGCAAATTTTTTTAGCTTAAGCCAAAACCTTACATTTTTTAATAGATATATTTAATTTTAGTATATTTTTTCAACTTAAACAAAAAACACTAAAAACATCCAATAAGATAAAAAAATGTGCTTAATGTTTGAGTTCGTCGATTTTAAATCTGCTTTTCACAGTACGTTAAGGAGCTGCAATTATGCCATGATGTCTGAATTTGGTATTCCCGTAAAACTAATACGCCTGCGTAAACCAATGTTGAGCAATACCAAAAGCTTCATCAAAATCGGGAAGGACTTTTCCGAGGTCTCACACAGGGCGACTTCTTCAATCTACTGGTAGTGAACGAGGCCCAGACGAAATAACTGCTGTCATAAAACAAGCGTCGTCGCAATCGAGACTAGCGCCCCACGACACTTTTGTCAGTCATAACTTCGAAGTCGTAGATAATTTTGTCTATCTTGGAACCAGTATTACCAACAACAAGAATATCAGCCTCGAAATTGGACGCATAAAAACTCTTGCTAACAGGTACTACTTCGGATTGCCTACTCAATTCAGAAGTAAAGTCCTCTCTCGACAAACAAAAACCAAACTCTACAAGTCACTCATAATGCCCGTCCTGCTATATGGTGCAGAGGCATGCACAATGACAACATCTGATGGGTCGACGTTAAAAGTATCCAAGAGAAAGGTTCTGCTGAAAATGTAAAGTCCTTTGCGCTTTGGCAACGGTGAATATTGCATTCGACGAAAGCTGTATGAGATATACGACGACATTGACATAGATACCACGGCTGCGCTGGTTAGGTCATATTGCCCGCATAGAAGAGAATACTCCAGCTTTGAAGGTTTTCTATTCAGTTCCCGCCAGTGGAAGCAGAGAAAGAGGAAGAGCTCTTCTACATTGGTGAGTTCAGTTGGAGAAGGGCCTGGCTGCTGTTGGTATTTCGAATTGGCGCCAAATTGCGCAAATGAAAAATGGCTGGCGCACTGTCGATTATTAAAATTAATCCATTATCAGATTACTATTTATTCGCTATTCCTTTTACAATACATAATCTCGCCTCCATTTAGATAAACAAATTTTATATTCGCTTCAGTATAGTTGCTTTGAAACGAAATTGGTCGAAATAAGAATGTGATAATAATATACCTTTAAGCATTAAGCTCATTTTGCTCATATTTTGTTATTTAAATACATGCTTAGTATGTATATGTTTGTGCTTAGAGGTGGCCATACCCTAGCATAAAAGCTAGCATAAAATGTCAACAAGAATGAAATTCAATAAAGTCAGAAAAATGGTTACAATTTCGTTACAAAACAAGCAAAAATAAACTGGAAACTAAAAATACATTTTCACCCCCTGAATAAGTAAAAAAAATTATTTTTGCATTCTTCTCCTGAATATTTTGTATTTACATACATATATACCCTTTAAAGTCATTATGGCCGCATATGCTTGCGTATATTTTTTAATATTTCCCTGCTCCTTATTTATGTACGTTTGCCGCTGGCGCCCTTATCTGCCATCAAACAAATGCCTAACGTACGTGCCTTATTTGCTTACGGAATTTCCGCCTCTCCAAGTGCACTTAACGGCCCCCAATATGTTATGCTCCATGCACACACACACACACACACCCATTTTGACATTACAAACAAACACAAAAGCGTTTAAGTCATTTCGCCTGCCGTGAAGGGGATATTATGTGCCTGTAATATACATATACAGACTACCGAAGTGAGGGCGCTGTGTGCGAGCAATGTGTCCCAGGGGTTGTAAATTATTAATAGGCAATTTGCACTCTGACGCTGATACTATTTTCCATTTTTTTTTTTTTTTTTGCAATACTTCGATTTTGAAGCAGCGCAACAACAACAATAAAGGAAAGTTTATGAAGTGTTAAATGGGCGATAAGTAGGTGATTTACTAAAGTTGGGTACACGAAAACATATGCTTAAGTTATATGAAATACGGATAGTGAGGCAGAGTACTTAAAGAGCTGTAAAGCTTATATTTTGCAAAATTAAAAAAAAAATAGAAATTCAAATAAACGCGAGAATTTAGTTGAGTTTCTCAGTAATTGTCACTTTTTGCGGGAAGTTTTTATGTATTATACATCTGCATAACAAAAAAAAAAAAAAAAAAAAAAAAAAAAAAAAAAAAAAAAAAAAAAAAAAAAAAAAAAAAAAAAAAAAAAAAAAAAATGGACACATTTTGAGCAATTTTGAGGGTTTTATTTCTTTTTGACATTAAGTCGTTCGTGTATGTAGACCCTACAGACTATACCTAATGGATGAAACATATCAGAATATAATGAGACTGCAACTTTTTCATTTGAACATTTGTCGTTATGGTCATTAAAGAAATTGAATCATTCGATTATTCTGCTTGATCAAGTCCATATCGTCCCACGACGTAAAGAGCTTTATGCTCGGATTGAGCATACACTTTGTAGCTGCTGGAAGAATTGAGAAGGCGAGAAGTGAAGAGGATTAAAACAATAGACAATGTCTCGAATTGGATCCACTTCATGGTAAAGATAGCTAAGGACTGTCCCGTAAAAATATTACCCTACATTTTTCATTAATAATAAGAAAACCAAAGAATTTTTTCAAAGTCTTGTTTTATTTCTTATTAATGAGTACTATAGAGATTACAAATTATAAATAACATTTAACAAAATTTTATTTTTTGTAAAAATTTCTTACTTTGTTCTTAATTCCCTTCATTATGTTTTGTACAGTGTTTTCATCGATAGTACCGTACGACCTTCGCCACTTATTTCTAAAATCTTGTAAATTTTTTGCAGTACCTTTACTCTTCCGGAGATCCGATTTCATTAGAGCCCAATATCTCTCAATAGGTCGAAGCTCTGGGCAATTAGGTGGATTCGCTTTTCTTGGAACAATATTGACATTATTGCTTTCATAGCACTCCATGGTAGCTGGAGAATAGTGAGAGGTTGCTAAATCAGGCCAGAGCATTACAGTACCCTCATGTTCGCAAATAAATGGCAAAAGACGTTTTTGAAGGCACTCGCTAATATAAATCTTTGAATTGATTGTGCCCCGTGTTACAAAAAAATTGCTTCTCAAACCGCAAGTACATATCGCTTGCCAAACCATATACTGCTTGGCAAATTTGGTAATTTTCGTTTCCTTAAATTTTCTCTGTACTTGCCCCTTCTTCATACAGGTATAATATTCATGCCCCGGTAACTATTTGAAATCTGCATTAACGTAGGTTTCGTCGGTCGAAGGTCGTCCATCACGCAACAGTCAAATTTTGATAGGTATCCTTCATACAAATTTCGAGCTCGTTTTTGAGCAACCAATTGCTTTTCATCGGAACGATCTGGCATCTTTGAACTCTATATGCCTTTAGCTTACTATCACTCTTTATCCTTTGTACAGTACTTTTAGGGGTACCTGCTTTAACAGCAACATCTCGTAATGAAGTGTTGGGATTCTGCTTAAAAACTTCCTTCACTCTTTTTGCCAAATTTCCTTCTGCACCCGCTTTTCTATCTGAACCTTTTTAACAGTACTTTCCGATGCTCCAGTTTTTTTAGCTATAACTGAATATTTTATTTCTGGATTTTCCAGGTAAGTGGACAAAACCAATTCGCGCACTTTTTCTTGATTGCTAGACATCTTAATAGTTTGAAGTGTTGACACCAAATGTTATACATTTTGTTAATCGTCAGATTATAGAGAAAAAAACAAGAACCCATTGAGGCTAATGGCATAAACAGTTACGTCATAATCTTAAGGAATAAAAGGGTAAATTTTTTACGGGACAGTCCATATTTAACCGTTGTGCGTACTCGCGGAGAGTTTTGTCGATAACTTTTGGGAGTTAACGCATTTAAGTCATTACAAAGCAACTATGATTGATCAGACATACACATAGTCTGTCTAAGTTAATATGTGTCGATTGATTTACAAAAAGAAGCTAAATGTAAATCACTCTGCGAAGTAAAGTTAATTCTGGCCCATCACACCTATGTGGAAAAAAAGGTTAATCATTGGCATTTTTTATAGAAAGTCACAAAATCTCGAGAGCGATAGTAAAAGTTGGTTTCAACTAGTCTGAATGTAGATTAACGGTAGATTATAATAATTTATAATTAAGAAAAACTTGTATCTCACATTCTAATTATTTCAACTATGAAGACAATTGCGCTGATACCCTGTACTGGGCTTAAGTATTAAAGTCTGAACTTGGAATTCTATGCTATTTATAAAACCATACGTCTTTTGCGATAAATAAAAGTAGTTTTGAGGCCACTTACAGTCAGAATAGTTAATCACTGTAATAAGAATATGAAATGAGAATTTTTCTGTGAAAATGAAATACTACTTTTAAATAAGAACTTAAAAAAAAAATGTTGAAAGTATTGACCATTGCTTTTTACACATTTTGACCGCCTTTTTGGCAACAGAAATGTTCGCCATTTGAAGCAAACCAACCAGATATCCGGTTTTCGACTTCTGCCTAACAATCAAAGTGCTGCTCAGTCAGAAAAGAAATGGTAATCGGTAGGCGCCAAGTCTGGTAAATACCGCGGGTGTGGTAGCAGCTCCCAGCCAAGTAATTTGTTTGTGTGTATGTTGAATCGATTTTGCTTTATGGGTGCCTTGTCGTGTAACAAAATTAATTTGCCGTGGCCTCTAACCCATTCTGCATGCTTTTTGATCAATTCATGGTGCAAGTTGATTATTTGTTGTCTGTTCTGATTAGTATTAACAGTTTGACCTGGCCTTAGAAGCTCACTATATACCACATCTTTCTTACCACACCAAACACACAGAATTGCCTTCTCACCGAAATCCAGCTGTTTTGGCAGTCGCTGTTGAGGGTTGCTCCGCATTAACCCAACTTTTTCTCCGTTTATGATTCTTAAAAATAATCCGGTTTTCATCGTCTACCACAATTCTTTGCGAAACTGATTTTCTTTCGTGTCTTTGAAGCAAAATTTTAAACGATTTTTTTTTTTGTTTTCTATTTACCTTTGCTTCAATTCATATTTCATAAATTTTCCACACTTTTGGATCTCTCCTTTAGTTTTCAGACGGACCACATTGGTTTGTTGTGACAGAGTTTGGTGCCTTCTTTGACCTCCATGTTGAGGGTTTCTACCACTAGCATTTTAAACCTACCGACAGGTCATTCTATTATTATTCACCTAATTCTGAGGTTGCATGTAGAGCAGTCCAATATAAGATGATGATTGGGCAATTACGTCAGCTTTCGCTAGGAGTCGCCCGCCTGCAATGTAATGACTCTGGCATAAGCCAGCTTGATAAGCAGTGACACCCATTGTCCAGTCGACACCCGCCCGTAGGATACAGCTAAGAGGATTTTTGCAAGAGTTAACAAGGCACCCAACTGCTCTTTGATTCAAAATATCATCTTCATACAATATTTCTTGCAGTTCGGCGTCTGCTATCTTTTTCGGTGGCCCTCCTCGTGCTCCACTTCTCATGTTGCTTCTGATAGAGAATAATCACTTAATGTCTCCATAAAAAGTTGATATTATTTTTTGTTCAATGACCATAAGGTAGGTAAAACGGAAAGTAACATTCTCCAAAGCAGGCACGAGCCATGAAAAAACTTGTGTATCTTAACACTCACTTCATACGGGTACACCTGGTATTTATTGGTATGACTTTCTTGATAATCACAAAGGACGTTATAGCTGCTGCCCTTAATAAATTAAAGTTATAATACACCATTAAAAATATGTAGTAATTACATTTTTGAAAATTTTGTAATTATTTTCTGCTTTTATTTGGTTCACTTTTAATAGCTTTTAGAAAGCTCCTATCGAAAATGTGCAGAGTCATTATGAAGGCAGGTATTTCGTATTTCAATCAGCAGTAAAACTTTCCACCTAAACAGTTAATAAAATATCAAAAATAAAATTTGCAGTATGCACCATAACCACAGTGCGCTCTAAGCAGTAATCGAACATGGGCGTTTATTGAATTACGATTATGAGTGAGTGAATTGCTCTGCAAGCTCTGGCGAATTTAGTTGAAAATTTCGAAATTCAATACACAAATGTTTGTGTGGGTGTGTGTGTTCGCTTTATAGCGCGTTCGTAGCTACACTCAAGTGCTCAGCGGAAAATAACATTCTCCAAAGCAGGCATGAGCAGTGTTTTCATTGCTACACAAATATTTGCCAAAAATACTAACGGTAGTCCTTAAAGTACACAACGAAGGTGAAGGAGGCTCTAGTCTTAATATTCGCGTTAAAATCAATAAAACCATAAAACCAAGCAAGCTTCTGGGCGCAATTTAAAGTTATGACAACTATAGATATAGTTGCCAGCAGCGTATAAAAGCATGTATGAGTGTGTGTGTGTGTGTGTGTGTGTGTGTGTGTGTGTGTATGTATGAGAAGCCACTTTTTAACTCTCATGAGAACCACAAGTGCACAGTTTACATTTCCTTCTGCACTAGCCTATGAAACTTCGCTATCGCGGCGCTGCAATTAGACACCACTCCATTGGTTAGTTACTGGCATAGCGACTAGCGCGTAATCTCAACGCTGTCAGCTAACGGGAAATTAAGCCGAAAATTGTTTTGACACAAACAAAGCGCAAATGAAAATCGACCAAATATAAATCTTATAAAAGCTTGGTGCAAAGTCAACTTCATAAGGTGGATTACTGTTATATTTTGTTGTGTTATTTGTTGTTGTTTGTTAGCTGTTAGTTGAGTGTCTAGCGTAGCGCCTAAGAGAAATTGCTTTGAAAGCGGATAAGGGCGTGGCAACTAAGCCACAAATAAATTGGTGAATATGTGGGTGCGCGCGCGCGTATGTGTGTGTGTACGGGGAAGCTAACAGGAAGTTAAATAAATGTATTTCGCTTTTGTGTCAATTATGTGGGTGCGTCAATAGAAGATAAGTGTACTGTAATATATTTAAGTGTATGTGCTTATATCCGAAAATATGTGTGTAGTCCGGCTCAAATTTGATGAAAAGAAATATAAGTTGATAATTTGAAAAAACTAAGTTCTAATGCTTTGATTCCGCGACCTTTTAGCGGAGAGTTCTCTGAGCGCCATTCACTTGGGCTTGGACAGAAACGATTTTCGAATTCTTGTATGTCTTTGGCAGCTCATGGCTTAGGGTCTTAGACTTTATCTTTATCTTTAACATATCGCTGATTTGCGGAAGAGCTATGTGACCAAAGATGCCTTCTATGAGCGCGTGGGGCATACCTATGAGAGTTCGCTCATCCATCATGTCAAAACTGTGCTTGGTGACTTTAACGCCAGGATTGGTTTAGAAAGTATCTTCGGCACAAAGGTCGGTAAATTCAGTCTCCATGATGAAACATTCGCAAATTAATCGAGGCTGATCGACTTCGCCATTGTTCGAAATATGGTTGTCTATAGTAACAGATTCCAGCGTAAGAAAGCTCATCAAGCTACCTGTCAGTATCCGGATCAAAAAGCCACCAACCAGATCGATCATGTTGTGATAGACGGAAGACAATTATCCAGTGTTTTGAACGTGCGCCCACTAGGAGGTCCTAGCATAGACTCGAACCACTATCTTGTTGCCTCTGTGCAGAAGAAAATACACGTCCACAAACACAAAGAAGGTTCGATGTCGAGAAGCTGCAATCACAACAGACAGCCGAACAATACCGACAGTTGAGAGACATAAAAGAGAGAGGCCGAAATGCGTGAGTACGCAAAGCTTGACAAGCTGACCGATAGGGAAAATGCTTGAAAATTCTACGATAAGATGCGGCGACTAACGGAAGGTTTCTAGACCGGAGCATGTTTTGAAAGAAGAGCTGATCTAGTGACTGATGTAGAAATCATACTAAAATTATGAAGGGAACACTTCTCCAGCCTGCTGAATGGCAGTACCTGACATTGCTTGAAATTGTGTATTCTCAAAGGAGTCATGACAATGGAATCGTAGAATATGACGTGCTTTGGCGAGTCAACTTTATTACGAAAACGTATTTGACTGACACAAAGCACTCAGTGAAGGTCGTGAAGTCATCGAAAATTTCCGCCTTGTGAGCCCTAATCGATGACAACATTACAGAAACAGTTCTTGAAAATCGTTGCTTTGGCATTAGAGAGATAGCAGCGCACCAAAACCACTCTTTCGGAAAGACTCAACTAATCTATGTAAAGTTTTGGCTATGAATTCCTGAATCTTTTAGAAAAGCCACATCGACTTATGATTACATTATAGGTCGCAAAAAAGATGTAGGAAAACTTAACATATTGACTGATGATGAGAAATGCATATATTGATAAGAAGTCCAAACTGGTCAATATATAGCGCTATGAAAGGCCTTGAATTCGCTAAATTTGTGGTCATTCCTGATTTGTGTTAAAATATGTGAAAAGGTAGCGCCTGGTCAGTTCGACTCAGACTTATTCAGGTGGTATATATGTATATTTCATATGTTTGAAAAAATTTCTATACCCTAGACAGGGGTTAAGTTTGTCACGAAGTTTGTAACGCTCGGAAGGAAACGTCGGAGACCCTATCAAGTATATTTATAAATGATCAGTATGTTGAGCTGAGATGATTTAGCCATGTCCGTCTGTCGATATCGGACCACTATAACATGTAGCTGCCATACAAACCGAACCATCGGAATCAAGTTCTTGTATGGAAAACTTTCGCATTTGACGATATATCTTCACGAAATTTGGTATGAGCTATTATTCATAGAAATAATGTAATATGGGCAAAAATTGTTCAGATGGACTCACTATAGCATATAGCTGCCATACAAACCGAACGATCGGAATCAAGTTCTTGTATGGAAAACTTTCGCATTTGACGATATATCTTCACGATATTTGGTATGAGCTATTGTTCATAGAAATAATGTAATATGGGCAAAAATTGTTCAGATGGACTCACTATAGCATATAGCTGCCATACAAACCGAACGATCGGAATCAAGTTCTTGTATGGAAAACTGTCGCATTTGACGCGGAATCTTCACAAAAGTTGGCACAGGATATTTTTAAAGATAGTAATGAAATCTCCGAAAAAATTGTTCAGATCGGTTAACTATAGCATATAGCTGCCATACAAACTGAACACACGGTTACTAAAAGAAAGGCRTCTGTGAAGGGTATATTAGCTTCGGTGTAGCCGAAGTTAACTTTTTTTTTTTTTTTTTTTTGAATAGGGCTCCCACATATTTGTTTTGTTTTTAATATTYTGAAGTTCATTTATGAAAGTGTAGGCAACATTTTTAATAGGAAAATTATCTAAAAGGTATTTGCTATCTTATTTTTGTATTAGAGTTGCCAGCTGTTATATATTTTGGTAGAAAGAATAAATAGAAACCCGCAGTAAGTGTGAAATCACATATGTAATTGAGGTTAGGCTGCGTTTTGGTATTTATAATCGAAAAAATTTACCCTGATTCCAAAGAAAAAAGAGTTTATTTTTTACCAGACATTATGAGTGTGGGGTTTCGTTTTGTCTTCAAAGCGGTACTGATCAGCTTATCGTTAAACTTTTATAACATGTATTATTTTTTATGGTAGTCAAATTGTTGCATTAGTATTTCATTTACTGTAAAGGATTACCATAAAAAATATACCCAACCCAAGCATTACAATAATACTTTTTCCGAGCATCTAGCTTTTAAAGCTTCTTAAATAAATCCTATTCACTTTACTTCGACATAAGCACCTATTTTTCCAAACATCCAGCAACTTATTTTCCCCTCTACCAATTACCCGGTCCTATTGACATACACGATAACATGCATGTAATTTCAAGTACTTGTCAAATATGTAGAAATATGTAATCTCATATGCGAATAAGCCGCCACATGTGTGTATACATACACATATGTAGAGCTATGTGGCACAGCTAGCACTCTGCTAAATGAATGTAATGACAAATATAAGTAGATATTTCCGGCTTAATATGTTATTATGCCATTCCAATGTCGAATGTGACGCTCGTGAAGGGCGAACATTCATTTTCATTTTCATTTCCATTTTGCGGAAACTGCCACCTCGGCTCATATGCATATTTGCAAGCTTTCAGGAGACTTACAGCTCGTACGCTGATTATGTCGATGCTCAGCGCAGTGGGAAAATAATGACATGATGTTGCAGGGATAAAAAAGAAAATGATGCAAAGATGAAATTCAAGAAATATGCAAAAAGAAATAATAACAATAAACAGAATGGGAAGAGGAATGCAAATTTGGCTACTTTTATATGTATATTTACATATATTAGGGGTCAGTTATTTCCAATATTTTATTTTTGAGATTTTAGTTTTTGTGCTAGGAATAAGGATCCAATATAAACAAGCTTTTTTATAATATAATTATATATCAATTCTAATGGTGTTTAAGTCATTTTATTTTTCCAATCCCCATAAAATGTATTTTTTCACTCTTTAGCACCAAGCAGCTAAGCCTATAGCTCTGACGTTCATAAACAAAATTTTCCACTCTACAAAAACGCTCCTTATATTTGTTTCCATAAAGCAACTCATTCAAAAGTTATACGCAGTTAAAGTAATATCTCAAGTAATCTGAGCTTTCATAGCAGTGATTTATGCATTCTATGGATGTTGCTCATACGGCATGGAGTACTATATGCAGGCAGTACATTTGATGCTTAAATTTAACTGCCTATAACTCTGAAAGGAATGGTTTTATGAAAAAAAAGTGTGTTAACCTTTTTTGTAGAACGAAGTCTTTTCTATAAGACATATCATTGACTCATAATTGTAGGCTTATTTGGTTTTGAGATAAAATATTTCTTGTAAAACAGCGAAAAAACTGATATAAAATATAACATATGAGGGAAGTAATGAAGTAGGCATGATTTAAATAGCAAATTAGATTTTATTTACATTGGATACTGTTTTAATGGCAAAACTTAAACTTGAGAGGGTGCTTGATAACAAAAAAAAAAAACAAAAAAAAAAAAAAAATTTGCTAAGAAACGGCCACCCTAATGTACATGGCAGAAGTTATGCAAATATGCACGAGTCTGTGCTCAATTCTGTTTCAACAATCTCACGTGTGTTATCTGCTTACTTATATGTAAGTATGTGTGTATAACGCCGGGCAACTGCCGATAAGGAAGTGTGAAATTTTCTGAAGCATAATTGTTATAGAGATTGCCATCAAGGGATATTGGTTTGAATCTTTTTATTTTTCCTATCGAAAACAAAAACCACAGTTGTCGGTGAGAGAACCAATAATTTTTTCGACGCGCTTCATTTCAATTTAATCATTTACATTTCCTCTATTTTATGTAAAAACAAATACACGCGATTGTTGTGTAACGCTATGAGCTGTTTACCGTTGGAAATCATCAATTTCATTTCGCTTTATTAAATATTGCCTCATCAAGTAGGGATGTGTGTATGCAAATTTACTTTTCTACCTGATTTATTTGAAATGTATGCCTTCGATTTCTTTTTATTGAATATTAAATTTTTTTTATTTGGCCAAAGTGAGTTTCAGTCAACCATGCTGCAATAAATGATGTGTATTATAGGAGTGGTTATAACGCAATAAGTGCTTAATAGTAATAAGGATAAATACGTAGTCATCACTCAACAAATAAATAAAATGGACAAAGGCAATTTCGCGTATTGATACATTTTTTTTTCAATTTTTTTTAAGGGGAAAATACAGTTGAAGCAAAAACTTAGTTTCATGACGAGTTTCTGCACGCTGTTCCAGGAAAACAAAATCGTCAAAAATGGACGCATTTAAAGATAAGAAAAGTGCTGATTCTCAAAAAATTAAAAGCGACTATTTGATGTTGTTATTCAGGTCTGAAAAAAAATTTGGCGAGCCCTTAAACTCGGCGAGCCTGAAAGAGCTGCAGAGAACAGCAGTTTTGTTCATTCATTTTTCTTTTGAAGTCCAGATAAAAGCGTCCAAACACCTAAAAAGCAATGATAAAATATTCGTTTTGTGGAAGTTTCCTTGGTAATATAGGAATGGTTTTGGAGTTGTGATTATATGAAGTGAGTCCCGTTTTGAGTGGTACCTTCAAAGAAAATATAAAATAATAAATGCATTGCTTATTTTCATTAATAATTAATATCAAAGGATAAGGAGACTAAAGGGATAACGGAAAACTGACTTCGATCTTTAAACTTGTATGGTAGCTATAGGTTATGTTGGAACATTCTGAATCGTTTTTATGGATATTGCACCGTTGTCTTGGACTATAAGCCATATCAATTTTCTGGAAGATATCTCGATAACTTGAAAAATTTTTCGTACAAGGACTTGATTCCGATCATTCAGTTTGAATGGCAGCTATATGCTATAATGGTCCTTTTTCGAGATTGCAAACTTCGCGCAAAATTCAATTATTGACTATATATTTATATCATAAAATTGATATGTCGCCTTCAATCACTAAGCTTCTGAGCCAATTAAAAAACGGACACATATGTGTCTCCAATAAAAAATGCTTGAAATTTATGGAAGCATACCTCTCTTGTGCTTCTGGTTAAAAATAAGATCGCTTGGTGTAAGTGGCAGCTTACAGCTTTGGATCCAAATCTGCAAAGTCGAAGCGCTACTAGACCAAAATCTATTTCGAAACAATCACCAGCAGACTAACACTCACCCAAGAATTCTTTAAACAAAGTCACAATTTATTTAAAATTGCAACTTTGCTGTTTCGTGCGGAAATTAAATTCCTCAGAAAGAAAAAGAAAGGTCACATTTACATACTGAAGAAAGAGGAAAAGCAAAACGAGGAATTCTAGTAAAAATTGCTTCGTGAAAAAAAAAAAAAATGTGTGTGTGTGTGTATGTATGTTTGCATTTATGTAGATGCGCCAGAGATGCCAGCAATAAAGAAGACTTCAAAAAATGCTGGAATTTAAAATGAGTTTGCACTCACACAAACGCACACATATACATACATATATACATAAGCAAATATATAATGACAATGTCATGGATATCTTTAATTAAGGAGAAAGACTGCGCGCCAACTGAAATAACAACACAACAGAGAAATTTGCAAGTGTGTGCGTGTCATGCCATCAAAGCTGGAACGGCGCTGAGAAAATAGCTAAATTATGAATGAAAAATGTGTGACAGTTTAATGCAGAGGCACACCAAGAAATACACTGGCACACAGGCACACATACGCACGAATGTTTGTATATGTTGGCATGTGTGAGGGTGTGTGGGTTAATTCTATGTTGAATTCATATGTGAGTTGCCGTATTAAGGTGAACTTATGTATGTATTGTCGATGTATATATATACATATATATATAATACTATATGCAAGTCTGTGCATGTGTTTGTCTTAGCGAGTGCGCTAGCAATCTTCAATTATTCTTTTTCAACATTTCGCTGTCTGCTTGCAAGTGCTTTTGTTGTACAAGCAAACACATGTAGACAATCAAATAGACATATGCTCGTAAAGTCTCTAACATGTGTCGGTTGGCGTGAGCGCTAATGTGTGCCTGTGTGTGTGTATACATGTGCATTTTACTTGCTAAATCCCCAGCCGCCACAAGGACGCGCACTTTGAACTTGAACTTTGTTGTAGCAACTAGCGCGCAGCCTCTTTCCACAAGTCGTGCTCTTCTTCAATTTTTTGCTTTTTCATAGCAGTTTTTCACTTCCGTCTACCACCTGTTCGTAATTGCAGCAAAACGAGTTTCAGACAATTAAAAAATGTGGCGAAATTGCAAAAAAATCAAGCATCGGTTGGCAAACCGCCATTGTCAGCGGCAACATTTGGGACCGTTATTTTTTTTTTTGCGTGATTTTATTGCTTTTTTACCCCAAAATTTTTTTTTACACTCTCACTTTTCACGCTAACCATAAGGACGCAGCTCAGTGTTTGATTTAGTGGCAAAATCTTTGGTGCCGATAGTTCTTTGCTGGGTTTCAGTTGAAGTTTATGTGTCAGCAGTTTTTGAAATAAAAAAAGTATGCATTGAAATTAAAAAAATATATTTTTTGATAATTTTATGTGTTTAAAATGTTTTCCCAAAGTTTCAAAGCCATAGCAATAAAAATGTAGTATACAGAACCTCTGGAAAAGCGGCTCGACGGGCTAGACCGCTCGCCTACATCAATGTTTGATCGTTAATTCTCGTTCTCAAAGTGGGCACTCACGGAAACAAGTGATGCAATGTTTTACAGCTCTTCTATTTTTTTTCGATTATAACTAATTTGATGATTATCTCTTTCAAATGTTGGCCGCGGCAAGGTCTCAGATAGTCCATTGCGTGGAGTTTTCGATGACACGTTCGGCCATTTCGACTGGTAACTAGTGAAAGACAAGCGTGATTTTAGATTTTACATATTCCCACAGGTGTGATATTACACGATCTTAGTAGCCCAATCCATTGATAGATGCAATGTGTTGGGAGTGGCGCAGTATTGGTTGAAAAGTCACCGAAATCACGAGCTTCAATTTCAGGCATCAACTAGTCAGTTATCACGGCGCAATAATGGATAATCCAAATATATCCGTAAATAAACTCTTAAACACGAGTTTGAAGAAAGTCTTTGGCTCTCTTGAATAATTTAGTTGACCTGCTCTGAAAATATGCATTTGCTTCACTTTGAATTGAAGTACAAGTTGCTTAAATACTTTGCGGATGATGTTTAGATGATGTTACTAAACGCAATAAATGCGAGTTTAAAGTAGAAAAAATTACTTTTAGCTTTCCTAAAATATTATATTTTTCGGTGTTTTAAGTATTGGCGCATTTGATGTTGGTCTCTGATACTGTTTACAATATTTTTAATCTTACACAAGACTCAAATTGATAGCGGCTAAATCTTAAACACGATTTCGGAATAAAAACATTATGTAGTACTCCTTCAGCTTGAGTTGCTTAAAGTCCACATTTTCTCAGCAATCAGTTACTCAGAAAAGGTTTAATAATGCTAATATTAGCCGTAAGGTCACAGGTTTTTGCCTTTGTTGATATTTTCTAGAACACATTTGATCGGATAGTTTGGTGCTTAGAAGTTAGGCGCGGATGAAAAAGTGTTCAATGGAGAAACATAATATTTGACACCATGTAACATATAAGTATGTTTTATAATGTTGGAAAGACTGGAAAAATGCCAGACGTGAAAAAAACTCAATGAATAAGCATTGCATTATTAGCACGTTATTTTTTTTTATTTGGACTTTAACACTAAAAGCATTTTCGTAAATATTTTTAAAATTTCATTGAGCATCGCTAACACATTAAATTACTTAACATTTCTACTACCTATATCGCCGTAATTT
>NW_017536852.1:1591492-1601957 GCF_001853355.1 Bactrocera latifrons | reverse complement strand
GGGCTAAGTTCGGGTATCACCGAACATTTTATACTCTGATAAACATGAAAAAGTGATAATCGAGATTTCAGGCGTGGTTTTGAACCGATTTCACCCATATTTGGTACATGTCATCAGGGTGTTAAGAAAATATTATATACCGAATTTCATTGAAATCGGAAGAGTACTTCCTGAGATATGATTTTTGGTCCATAAGTGGGCGACGCCACGCCCATTTTAAATTAAAAAAAAAGCCTGGATGCAGCTTCCTTCTGACATTTCTTCTGTAAAATTTAGCACTTTTAGTGATTTTCAACATAACCTTTGTATGGGAGGTGGGCGTGGTTATTGTCCGATTTCTTCCTTTTTGTAACTGTATATGGAAATGCCTAAAAGAAACGACTCTATACAGTGTGGTTGACATAGCTATAGTAGTTTTGGAGATATATACAAAAAAGTTATTAGGGGGCGGGGCCACGCCCACTTTTCCAAAAAAATTACATTAAAATATGCCCCTCCCTAATGCGATTCTTTGTGCCAAATTCCATTTTAATATCTTTATTTATGGCTTAGTTATGACACTTTATAGGTTTTCGATTTCCGCCATTTTGTGGGCGTGGCAGTGGGCCGATTTTGCCCATCTTCGAACTTAATCTTCTTATGGAGCCAAGAAATACGTATACCAAGTTTCATCATGATATCTCAATTTTTACTCAAGTTACAGCTTGCACGGACGGACGGACAGACGGACGGACGGACAGACACACATCCGAATTTCAACTCTACTCACCCTGATCATTTTGGTATATATAATCCTATATCTGACTCTTTTAGTTTTAGGACTTACAAACAACCGTTATGTGAACAAAACTATAATATTCCTTTAGCAGCTTTGTTGCGAGAGTATAAAAACTGAGGGACTAGTTCGTATATATACAGAAAGACGGACATAGCTAAATCGACTCAGCTCGACATACTGATCATTTATATATATACTTTATAGGGTCTCCGACGCTCCCTTCTGTTTGTTACAAACTTCGTGACAAACTTAATATACCCTGTTCAGTGTATAAAAAACTAAGCAAAAATTTCAACTTGCAAGCCGAGTCTATTTTCATATAAATAATGGAGGAGCTTAAATACTTAATATTCATGGCGTTAATGAGCAGGCTTAAAGGTGCAATTATTAACTAGGTTAGTGGGAATAGTCTCGCCATGTGCATTAAGGAGGCATTACGTACATTTTGTGCCACGTAAAGCGATTAAGAGATTTTACAATTTAAATGCCTGTGGGTATAGAAATGCACCAAGGAAAGTAAACTTTGTATAGCAATTTGCTTTAAAATCTGCTTAAAGTATGTAAATGTATTTTTGTAAAGTGATTTGAAAAGTGATCATATTATAAACTTAAACTTATTCCGAACTTTTGCAATAGAACTTCAACTTAAGAAGGTTTAATTTGACCATGCATTTAGGCGTATTAGGGTGCTTAAATTTTTTTTTTTTTTAATTTTTTTGAACTCTTAGCCCCTCAAATGTTAGTGATTGGAAAAATAAAAATCTTCACTCAAGCCAGGCGGTGTAGCTTAACTCTAAGCGGTCGGTATTTTTTTTTTTTTTAGGTTCCCCTTCATTTAACATAGGAAATTTCGTTTTTTTCATTCAAACTAAAATTTCACCAACTCATTTTCGTTTCTAAAAAATAACCAGCACATATTCTTAAAGTTGGCTTTTCAAATTTGGGAAACGTTTCGGTTTACTTCGTAACACACCTTGTCTAGCCACTCGTGTAAAATAGAAGCATTCCTGTGAGAGACGTTTTCTCTAGTAACCTCGCTGAAAAACTATCATAGATTAACATTTCGTTCTTGGTATTTTCTTACTTTTCTTATGTCTTTCAATTAATAAAATCAAAAGACAAACAGAAGTTGTAAAATTTTTAAAATATAATGTTTTCATATTCATTTATTATTGTATTTTACAGCTAATTAATGGGTAGGTGTTCAGTTCAATTCGATCGAGCAGTGTATTTTTAAATGCGTTTTTCTCTAAACATCATTTTTCATACATGCTGCTATGACAACTCAAAACCAAGTTCTCGGATCATCGTGCTTGTTCTATATAACTGTCAGCGAGAACGCGTTGACGACGGTGCACATCCAGGATGGCCATCCTCATCAACTAATGATCAACTCGTCAATTAATTAAAGGAATTTGTACTTGGTTAATAGTCAGATAACTTATTGGCATCGTTGGAATAGTGAAAATAAATTTGACAGATCATTTGAGCCTAAGGAAAGTAAAAACACGGTTGGTTTCAAAATCACTAAATTTTTTCGAAAAACAGCGTTGTATCAACGTCTTTGAAACGTATTATTACTAGCAATGAGTCTGGGGTCGTCTATGCTTATGATCCGGAAAAGACGATCAATCGGCCGAGTACCGTGGGTACCTGATGAATTGACGTGCTTTTTTTCTATTTCGGCTCACAGGTCAAAAATCAGTGTTGTATCGATATGTGGTGCACTCTGAAATCCTACCGGACGCCCAAACTGTCAACTAGGAATGCTAGGAATTGCTAGAAAGATGGGAAGAAGCTGTAACTAGTGCTGAGCAATACTTCGAATAATTTATTTGTAACTATTTCCTTTCAATAAAATTGCATTGTGGTATCAAAAAAAGCAAGAACGTAGTTGCGCACGTGGCCCGACGGCAGAGAGCACAATGTGCCTCACAAATTCACGAGAATTAAATTTCTTCAGTCCAACAAATTATTTTAAGTAACTATTATAAGCTCTAACTAAATTGGAGTTTTATTGAAATAGATTTAGTTGTTTAAAATGCCACAAATAGCGGACCATAGCCCATACCTATAACGGTTTAGGGCGCATAAAATTGCTTTGAATAATTCATTTGTATGTTTGTTTTGTTTGTATGGCATATTGAAAGTGCGGCTGATATATATAAAAAAAAAAAAAACCTAGGTCTATAAAAAGCCTGCAATACAAAATGTGGTTTCGTGAAAGAATCAGAAAAAGATACGTTGCACCAAGCGCTTGCTGTGGCATGAATACTTACACGTACATACAGGAGTGGAAAGAGTACATAAACATAGGTATCTAATTTCAAAGTAAGGCGCGCGTACTTACCGAATGCTGTTGGCGTTGGTCGGAATGTTGCAAATGTTTGCATTTCGTTTTGAGTAATTTTATTTGCATTTTATTTATTTTTAATTTTCGGCAGATTTTTATTTTTTCATTCATATTTTTTGCATATTTTTTATTTCTCATTCGGTTTATGCAGCGTTATTGTTGCAATTTAATTTGAATTCATTGCCGTTATATTTATTTTTCGTTTTTTTTTTTTCGTTTTAGCAGCATTGGACGTTGGTAAATTGCGCAGAATTGTAGGTGAGAGCGCGAGATGTAGAGAGGGAGAGAGAAAAGAGGCATTATTTAATTTGCACAACAGTCTGGCTGTAAGTTGTTGTTGTTTTCGTTTACATACATACAAATTTTCTACAGGCAAAATCTATTTATTTATGGAAGCAGCAACAGCAACAACAACAACGTTTCTTAGAATGCAGCAAATGCTAATTAAGTGTTTCAAAGCAATTCTAGTTACGGCCTTTGCATGCGTTTCTAGTGGCAATGGAGGAGCAGGAAGAAGAGGAAGAAGTATAAGCAGAGTGCGAACTAGTTACTAGGGTGAGCGTGAGAGTGAAATTGAGTGTGAGCGTGAAATTGCAAGTGTTAATTGAATAAATTACCGAATTGCTTTGCATCGCTAATGTGTCGGCAAGAAGCAGAGCTAAAACAAAGTGGCAAAATACGCATTCACTCCGCTTAACTACAGTGTGAATTACTAGTGTATTCAATATGAAGCTAGTCAGTTACTGATTGTTGATAAAAGAGCTAAATGGAAATATTAAGCAGGCAAATTCTAAAGCGTTCAACATTTGAAATGTATGAGGCGAGAGCGGTTCTAATTTAATGGTTGCAGTTATGCACTGCATGAGTAATAGTGAGTACTAGTGAGTAGTAATAAGTGTGAGAGAAGATTATATAACTAATTAAGCTGTAGTAAGTTGAAAATGAGTGCGTTAAATGAGAGATAAGCGTAGTAGACGGCACAATGTCCCTGTGTGGATGTGAAAATTTGTAAGTTTGGAGTTATAGCGTTACGGCATAGGAGAAAATTAATCAATTGGCTGGCCGTTGCTCGATGAAAGCGCTAATTTTTATCGATTAACCATACAAAATAAAAATTTCAATGTAGTAAATTAATCCTTCATCGAGTTGAAACTGGAATGCCTCGCTGCGTGTTATTGTCCACACTGTGGATTTGGCTGTGTTTAAATCTGCGGGTTGTTGTCTAGGCTGTGAATTTGGTTGTGTGCTTTGATAAAATTGCAATCAGCTGATGTATTATACTTTAATCGTTAGAAAAAATACGAAATGAAGAACATAAGTAATTATATAGGCTACCTATTGTAACCAGCTTTGTGAAAACATACAGCCGTTTGCTTAATTATAATCTTAATGTACTTAAGGGGTTAGGGAGGAACGAAAAAATTAGAATTTTCAGTATTTTTTGTCTTGCTATTAAATCGTGTTATTTTACAAAAGTAGTAATATGGCATTATTATAGAATGTGTTGACTTGAAGTTACGAAAATTTCAAAAAACAAAAAAAAAAAAACAATATTTATTTCCAAATTTATAGTTGTTTGTGTTGAGCATGTTAGAAAAAAAATGGTACTTGAGGTGACAACCATAAGTCCTTGGAGATTCACCTAAACTCAATCGGACAAAAAAAATTATTTTATAAATAGATAATTCTGGGCCTGATCAAAGGATTTCTTTTTTTTTTTTTTTTTTGTCAAAATTAACAAAACGACGGCCTCAAGAATTTTTTTTTTTTAATTTTTGTAAAAAAAGATCAATAGTTTGTCTTAAGAAATCGAAATTAAAAAAAAAAACTTCGATCAGGCCCGAGTTTATTATGTATTCTAAAAACTGTATAAATTTCATTAAAATCTACTGAGCGGTTTTCGAGTTACAGTTGTCACCAGTTCAAAAAACATAGTTTTGAGAAAAACGGGTTTAAAGTTTCACACTAGCGGTTTGAAGTGCTCGAGCTCCCTTTGTTATTTCTCGAATAACTCAAAAACTAATTATTGGCTCAACGTGAAATTTTTAGAGAATATTTCTAAGATATTACACTTAACGAAATGCAAAATTTTTTTTTAGAAAATTCTGACTACCCCTAATCCCTTAAAAAATTTGGCTGTGCGTAAAGACTATTAAAGCCGTTTATCCAACGCTAAAAGCTGAGTCAATCAGCCCTAATGCAATAGAAAAAATGGTAAAATAACTTATTTCAACAAGAACGATAATATCTTGTTAAACATTAAGGCAACGTAGGTACTTTTGTTGGAGAATTCAGAGCCAACGGTTATTACCTCACCAAATCCAATAAAAACAGATTTGTATTGGTAAACATGTTTCTTCTTTTTATACTCTGAATAGATTATATTGACATTAATTTGCAACGCTCAGAAGGACAAATCGGACACCCTGTGAAGTATATACTTACACCTAGTATATGCCCAGCATCACGAGCTCAGTTGATTTAGCCTTGCACGTCTTTCGGTGTATAACTCAGTGCTTGAAAGATCGCTTTGATATTTTACATACGTTCATTTCTTCTCAAAAACTGCTCACTTGTCAGAAGTTTCGATCTTTGGGAAGAATATTCTAGCGGTGCAACTGAAGCTCACGTTTTTTTATTGTTAGCTGTATTGAAATTATGCGCTACACCCTTGTTTGACAGCGGAAATCTCACCAAATATTAGTGAGCTGCTTGAAGAACTAAGGTCAAGTCTCAAGTTATCAAGCATATTTGAATAACTTTTCTATGCCATCAGATTATGCTCCGAGTATCGCTTTAAAAATAAACTCTTTTTATTGTTTTTATTTTTGATCACAGTCCATACAGCATTCAGGGTGTCAAGGGATTTTTTTTTATAACGAGTAGCCATAAGTGGTTATTAGAGCTTCAGGAACAAAACTGGTATCTTCTATAATACTTTTATAACCTCTGCTATCATTATGCCTTCACTCTATCGGTATAACTTATACCAACTTACTAAAACTTTTTCTGGTTATGTTTAAAGTATGAAAAATGTAAAATATGTAATAATTTTATTTATGTACATACAGCTACGAGGCAAAAGTAGTAAGACTTTGTTCATAATTTTATTATTCTTCATTTATTCTTCAAAATCTATGGCATTCGCCTCAAAGTAGGTCAAGGAAGTGACCACAAACGAGTCCTTTGCATATGGCTCCATCATCTCACGACTTCTGGTCTTAAACCTAATATCCTTCTGGTATCCAAAAACGTCCGTTTGAAGGCGAGCTAAAGCGAGAAAGCGAAACATTCATCATTAGGGTTGTGCGATGGGTTTGCGACCCACCACGTAAAAAGCACCCCGACGAAAAGAAGAAAACAGCTTCGGAAGAGAACATCATGAGTTGGTAAACCCCATTTCCCAATCGATGGCGATGGAGCAGATATTCCATTGCTCGACCATGATGAGGTTCGAATAGCAATTACCCGTCTGAAGAACAACAAAGCGGCAGGGGCGAATGGATTACCAACCGAGCTTTTGAAATGCGGCGGCGGAGATCTGATAAGGAGTATGCATCAGCTTCTTTGTAGAATATGATCGGACAAAAGTATGCCCGACAATTGGATTTTAAGTGTACTCTGCTGAAACCACCAAAACGGAAATCCCACAATCTGCGCCAACTACTGTGAAATAAGCCTTGTCAACATCGCATGTAAGGTTTTATTGTGATAGTACGCTCGATAGAACATTACATAGAATGTTGAGGAAGCTTCTCTCACGGTAGGTATTAAAGCAAACCGTCATGACAACAACGTCAGCCTAGAAATCCATCGCAGAATAACTCTTGTCAATTGGTGCTACTTCGGACTCAGTTGGCAATTGAGAAGCAAAGTCCTCTCTCGACAAACAAAAACCAAACTCTATAAGTCACTCATAATACCCGTCCTGCTATATGGTGCAGAAACGTGGAGATGTCTGATGAGTCGGCGTTACGACTTTTCGAAAGATATGTTCTACCTAAGATTTATTTTCTTTCGCTCATTGGCAACGGCAAATACTGCATTAAGAGACATTAACTACACTGGCTGTGTCATGTCGTCTGAATGGATGAACACATTCCAGCACTAAGAGTAGTCGACACAGTACCAGTCGGGTTAAGCCGAAAAGGGGGAAGACCTAAACTCCGTTGGAAAATCCAGGTGGAGAAGGACTTGGCTACACTTGGGATCTTCACCGAAAAAATAGAACGACTGCTGCTCAATTGAAAACTCGGCTATAATCGTGTATGCCACGGTATTCGATTGTTTCTCAGTCGTAGGCATTGATCCAGGATTAACCGCCTGTAATAACACGTTTGAAGACATCTTGGTAGTCGGAGAGCATTGCTTCACAGACGTTAGCACAACGCTATTTTGCGAAAAAATTTCATGACTTTGCAATTAATAGTGCTTTTCCACTTTACTTAGGCCCAAATGATCTTCCAAAAAGGTTTTTCGTTTAACTTCCTATATTCCAACGATGCTAGTAAGATTTCTGACAGTTAATCGTCTACCCTCAAGCACCAGTTTCTTTATTTCATTGACGTGTTGATCATCAGCTGATGTTGATGGCCGTCCTGGATGTGTTCGTCGTCAATGCGTTTAGACCGTCCTTGAATAATTTGTAACAATCGAAAACACTTGCTCGTGACAAACAATTATCAGCAAAAGCCTCTTTCAACATTCTGAACGTTGCGGCACTAAAAATTTCACTCATCGTAAAAATCGCAACTTATGTACTTCAGAAAGACAAGCACTAATACTAAACAGTAATATTTATATTGATTGTTACATTTGGCACATATTTCAAAAAGCGTCAGATGAATAGGTTTTTGCGCGAAATAGAAAATAAAAAGTGTTATTTTTTTTTTTTTTTTTTTTTTTTTTTTTTTTTTTTTNAAGTGCCTTGCATTGTTCTCAAAGCAATTATTGACGGCATGGAAGGTATTTAAAGTTAAGCGGGCGGACACAGGTGGAAATGTTGAAAATATACAAGATAGATGAAAATACCCAAAAGTCGAGTTAGACTAGCAGCAAGGCGGGGAAAGTGTTATTTTTTTTTTTTTTTTTTTGTTTTTTTTTTTTTTTTTTTTTTTTTTTTTTTTTTTTTTTTTTTTTTTTTTTTTTTTTTTTTTTTTTTTTTTTTGTTTTGCAAATAAAATTTTTGAGAAATTTAAATTTTCAAAAATTGTATTTCTACTCAAAACTCCATGCACTGCGTGCTTTGGCCTGGAATGCATAAGCTGTTAATTTCCCAACGGCAAACTTAAGCAGCTTGACAGCGTTACTTGCGCGTCATCTTTCATATGAGTCAACTGTTGCCATCATATTTTTCAATGGCAGTGTGTTGATGAGCAACATTTTTAATCCGCAACTTGCTGCCACCCACTTGTGTGAAATTCGAAATGTGAAAGCGACACCAACACCTTCATTCATTAACTGGCAAATATATGTTTTTGTTTTTTATAGGAATATATCTGTCTCTAGCTTTATATATATTTATGAGTGTGTGTGTATTAGTTGGACGCCGACTCATTGATTTCCCTCGAGTAGTTTTTCGCATTTTACTCGTTTCAATTCACATTTGAACATCTGCGGGTGTTTACGACTATTGCCATAATTCAGCTTGAGAGTGCTGTTTGCGGGCGATTTGAGTGCGAAATATCGATTTCAACATAAAAACTATGATTTATATTGATAGAGACACTTTCTTGAGTCTATAAGAAATGCCTCTCGACACGGCTTAAGTTATTAAGCTTTTGCAATTTTATATGTCGCAGCCAGTGAAGAAGAAGAAGAATTGTATGTATGTATGTGCGAGAATTGAGTTTTCTTTTTGTGTCTTTCATGGGATTAAAGGCTGAACTGTGAGATTTAACATTTCTTGCGGCTTTGAGAATATTTTATGGCATTGCTAACGAACTTTCTATTCAATTTGCGCCTTTAAGGCTAACGAAGTAAATACATAATATAAGTGAAGGATATGCTTATTAATATGAACGACATTTGCTCTGAGGCTAGCTAATCCTTGGATTTTAAACTGTATGGTTATATGTAGTTTGTGCAAATATTTGTCGACAGACACACCTGTGATTAATAAGTGCGTACAAAAATAAATACTTGCGTATGTGCATACTAATAGCATTGAGCGTTTTGTGGCAAATTTCTCCTTGCATTCCTCCATACTACTAAAATTTAAATATTTATCAATATTTACACCTCAAAGCATACTTTTGGATTGAAGAACGTTGTCTCAGCTATAAAACACAAAAGTGAATGGCATGTGTATGACAGCAACGGACAGAATTTCCTATAAATATTTCAAAATACAGTGTGACGAAAAATCATTGGGAAATGCTAATAAATTATCTCAAATTTTGTTTTTTTTTTTTTAACCGAATTTCGTGTGCGAAATCATAGCGAATGTTGTAAAAGCAGTTGCATTACGGTAATTCATTCAAAAACACAAGAATTCAAAAACACAAGAAAAAGTGTGGTACAAAGCCTTCAAAAACGGTCGAGAGATCGTTGAAGACATACCTCGTTATGGACCACCTTCCACCTTTTCAACTGATGAAGATAAGAAAAAAGTCAAGGAAATGGAGAAGTCTTGAAAATGGAGAGGAAAATGTTAGAGAGATGGGTTCAACATATCTCGCGAGTTGATTGAGTTCGAATGACTTTGGTGGATATTTTGAGCACGAAACGTGTTCTTGCTGGACTCGTCCTGATAAAGCTTAATTTTTTCACAAAAAGCATCGTAAACACATTATTGGAGAACATTGTAACTGCCGATGAGATGTGGTTTCATAAAATTCTTGGACTTGATGCTAATGCAAAAGCACAATCAATCAATAAATGCCATCGATGAACCACCGTATTCATCAGATTCGGCTCAGTATTGGCTCCGTGGCAGCCGTTTTCAGTCGATCGAAGAGATAAAACAAGATTCGCTGAAGTGGCTGAAGGTCATCGCAAAAATTGCTTCGAGGAATGGAAAATTCGTTGGCATAGGTGTATTACATCTAGAGAGGAAAATAGTTTGAATTTTATTTACTATTTCCAGTTACTTTTTTGTCATAATATGAGAAAATTTTAAGCCGCAGTAACTTTGGTAACGATGCTTAACCGTCAACTTTGAAATCTTTGATAAACAAGTAAGGAAGGCCTAAGGTCGGGTGTCACCGAACATTGTATACTCTCGCATGATAAAGAGATAATCGAGATTTCAGGCGTGGTTGTGAACCGATTTCACCCATATTTGGTACATGTCATCAGGGTGTTAAGAAAATATTATATACCGAATTTCATTG
>NW_017536852.1:1553701-1590817 GCF_001853355.1 Bactrocera latifrons | reverse complement strand
GACTCTTTTAGTTTTAGGACTTACAAACAACCGTTATGTGAACAAAACTATAATACTCTCTTTAGCAACTTTGTTGCGAGAGTATAAAAATGTACAAAAATGCATTCAAAGTCAGAGACCCAGTTAATTAATTATATATTTGTACTAAGACTGTTTGAGGGAGTTTTTCAGGAAGAAATTAAAATATAAATGTGAGCTTGTAGGAATCACCTTGATCTCTAACTTGTAAACGTTCGGGGAGTGTTTTTAAATGAATAATTTTTAATATGCCTACATACTCTCAAGAAATAGAAATACGGCACAACAAGATTCACTTACTATTTTTAAAATTGTTAGTGATTAGTTATTAAACTATGCTATGAGCTCAGACGGCATTACGCTTGACTTGCGAGAATGAATTCGATACGATCTGAGTAGTTGGTTCTGAGACGAAGCTCTATGAAAAATATCGTATCAAAGAAAAAATATTCGAATCTATCAAAATGGTGCAATACAACTCTTGATCCTGATCAAATTTGATGAGGACTGAGAGAACACCTTCATCATTTTCCATACTTTTGGTTTTGGGTTTCGGCTGATTTTTGAGCGCCTTTTAATAGGTTGAATGTTTACGATGCCATATTCAAAAATCCACGCATCGTTACCAACAATGATTCGTTTGATGAATGTAAAGTATTTGGGAAAGTTGTCTGGCATCTTTGTTACGATCTCTACTTGTCGTTTATTTTTTTTTTTTTTTGTATTTTTATTGTAGAAACTCAATAATCTTATTCGCCGTATGATAGCCACGTTAAACGTTCTAAAACCAGAGTGTTTATTAAGACCATTCTTTCTGACGCAAACACACGCTTAAAAAGTCACCATTTGGCCAAAGAATGGCGATTCACGGATAATAAATCGATTTTAAATTCCCAAATACAACCAATGTCACTATTTCGGCAAGCTTCTAAAGCCTTCCACAGACTTCCTATCCCTTTATTCCATCTCTATATTCGCATTACCCTGTATGTATTTATCACTCCAAATTTTTCCACTGAAATTACTCTTGTTTAATTTTTTCTCCAAGTTAACTTGGAAGTAATATCGCCGAAAGATATGACCAAACAGAATGCTTTATGAATATGCATTAAGTATAGAAGCATATGTAGAGATATGCATACATACATACAAATGCGCACATATACATACATATTTATAGCATAAATATATTTACAAACATACGACTACAAAATCCGAATAAAAGTCAGCATAAAGTTCATTTAGCTTCTGGCAGAGGTGCCTGCCTTGATGTGTGCGCTGCTGAGTGACCCGAAGTGAGTTCGAAAATTTTGCTGCCGATGAGTTAAGTAGGTAAATAAATGTTTTGTATATACAAACAAGTGCATATAAAAATGGATATGGGCACATTTGCCGCTAGATATGTAATTTGGAAATACATTATGGGGCTCTGCTGCCTTCGGATTATGACTTTGAGTTATTTAGGGCCAAGAAGACTTTGTTTGTTAATAAATTTGTGGATTTCGCCGGCAGCCTTAGCAAATATGTATACAGTTCAGAGCAGAAGTATTTAGGGTTATGAATTATGAGCGTATATGGTGAATGAATTACTTACTAGAAATAAAAAGTTTAGTTAAGCAGTTGAAGTTGGAATATTCGAAAATTCATGTGTGCGGTATATTTGTAACAATTTTACTTGCCTAAGATGTAGATATGTGTTTGTATTTTTTAATTTGCTTATAATATCCTCTTCATATTAGTTTGTCAAAAAAGTCTTGCGGTATTTTCGCTAGTTGGCGCTGAGAGCGCGTAGTTCTAGTTTTATTCGTCGAATCGGGTCATGCTATACCTTTTTGAAAAGCTCATATCACGCGCTAACACGTGTTTGATTGATTGTCGTTCATTTTAAGTCATTCGTGAGATATAGCGTCGCAAACATGGAGCAAAATAAAGAGAAAACACGGCATATTTTACAGTACTACTAMGATAAAGGCAAAAATGCATCTCAAGCCGCCAATAAAATTTGTGCAGTTTATGGACCCGATACAGTTTCCATTTCCACCGCACAACGATGGTTTCAACGTTTTCGTTCTGGTGTAGAGGTGGTCAAAGATGCGCCACGCTCCGGAAGGCCTGTCGTCGAAAATTCCGATAAAATCGCTGAATTGGTCGAAAGATACCGGCATAGTAGCAGCCATAGCATCGGTCAAGAGCTGGGCATAAGTCATCAAAAAAAAAATTGTATGAACAATTGAAAAAAAATTCAACAAAAATACCGCAAGACTTTTTTAACAACCTAATATATAAAAATCACGTGTCACGTTGTTTGTCCGCGATGGACTCCTAAACTACTGAACCGATTTTAGTAAAATTTAGCACACAGTGTCCAGTTCGAACCAACTTAGAAGATAGGATAGTAAAAAACATTCAAAAATAAAAATTACAGTGAAAACTCTATTCAGCGGACAACTCTTTTAACTGGACAGAAAGGATGGGCATTGAGTAAGCAGCCTTAAATTAGTTATTTTTTCCAATGAAATTTATTTGTATGAACTAAACTAAATCTCAAGTACAATACCTTGGATTCTTGTACCGACAAAAAGTATGTCGTGTTCGCCTTTAATCGTAAATAAAAATTTCACTGTGTAGAATAGCTTATGATATGAAAAAAAATAAATAAATGAATAAAATGTACTATATACCACAGCAGTCTAAGTACATAAGTTACAGTGACGACTCCTTATATTTTCACTTTTTGGGAAGCTTAATGCATAGTCTAAAAATTTTTTTCGAGCCTGGGAGCCTGCTTTAAAATTTCTTTAAAAATTATCTAAGAATATGTCCCCTAAGTTACAGATGGGAATTCGAAATATTTTTATAGCTACAAGGGAAATAGTGAATGAGCGTCGAGCAGATTAGTTCTTGGGCAGAAAGCGAAAGCTTCGACGCGCGATTTCTCGGTTTTTAATTTTTTCGATTTTTTTTTTTTTTTTGATTGGCGGGCAGGGTAGAAAAAAAACTCTAACTTTTATGGAATTGAGGCAAAGTTTATTATCTTTGGCATAATGTGACCGTCTATTTAAACTTAAAGAACTAAAAAATGTAAATTTTGAACATATTTTTAAACAACATTAAGTAAAATTTGTTTGTTCAAAAACCACTTTTTCAAATTTTAAAAAATTTTACACGTTTTTTTGGGAATTTTCTTGGTTTAACTAGAAGCTAAGTTTCAGATAGAAATTACCTCCTGTATCCTACCTGCCATCCGGCTAATGCTCATGTGAAGAGCGTCGAGCAATTGGTTCTGAAGGCAGGTTATAAAATTTTTCGTCACCAAAAAATTTTCGGATGAAATTGTTTGCTTATTCTCTACTAATTGGCAACCTTGAAAGCTCTTTTGGCATAACCATTTTGAATATTTTTCCATTTATTGTTTGCTAATCGTTGAAATTGTATACTCGGCTCTCTACTGATCGATCCTAGTGGGCCTGGTGTCTACTTTGCCTCGAATTCGTTTAGGAAAGCTACTGCCTTTGCCCATTCGTCTGCTTTCTCATTGCCGAAAATGTTCTTGTGACCGGGAAGCCAGATCAAGGCTATGTGAAGCTTATCTTCAAGTGAGCTCAGTGCATTCTAGCACTTCTTGCAGAATAGACAAAATTTGAGTTTCAACTCAAATATATAATTTTCAGAACAATTTTGGTACAGAACTCTTGGTTTAGATTATATTACTGAAAATGTATTTCGATCGATTCCAATATTCAATCCTTGCCATACAGTTCAGGTACCGTTATGTGTATGTGTTTACGAAAATTTGTAATACTCTTAGATATTTCTATTACAAAAAATAAAAATCAGATTTAAACTCATTCGATAAGAGCACTGCTGATTAGGCGGAAATTTGTTACTCATACGCACTGGAGGTCGGTAGTACCACTGTGACATTTTGGATGCCGAGTCTGCAGAAGACCTAATATATCTCCGAAGATGCATGGAATTTTGAATAATTTTTTTGTAGACATACCATTTGATTGATAAATGTAATTCTTGGTAATTTTTAAGTGGAACACAAACTGCAAGCCATAATCATAGATAGTAGTATCTCCATATTTTACTTTAAAATTAGTTTTTTTAACCATATTTGAATGGAACATAAAATCGGTAAATATTAGTCTGGTAATCGAGTTGAATGTTGAAATTATTTTTTGTAATTTTAGAAATATCTTGATCTTCATAGTTAACTACTCTCCAGCATCTCTAAAGTATTTTGTGTACATATGTATAAGAAGATATCAGATAAATCAAAAATATATATACATACACTGAGTAGCACACAACTTTAAGAAATCTCAAAGGTTCTAGGGCCTTAACCGGTCGTGGAGATCTTAAAAATATTTTTATAATAAAATAAAATCGATAACCTCTCGTTCTATCGACTGAGCTTAGTACATACTGCTCGATTTTCATCAAAGAACAAATTTCCGTGAGCAATGAGAGATAATCGAAATAAAAAGCGAAGTGAAATATGCAATAAGTCCACAAAGAATATGAGTGCCAATTAAGTTGCAAGGTTTTGAGTTGAAAAATTAGTTTAGTATAGTTTAAGAATATAGTTGTAGTTGCATTGTAAATATTTGGAGATGCAAGCATGTCGAAGAAAAGTATAAGTTTAATATTTCATTTATTTTTTTGACGCTAAAGTTTGAATGCAAATTACTTGAAAAGTGAAATAGTAGACTAGCTGTTATGACAACTATTCGGCAAATGCCACATACCATAAGCAAAGTGAAGCAAATGAGGCAATAAACTACTGAGAACTACCAATACATAGAAAGTAAATGTTAGCGTGCGCTTAGAAAGCAAGCAACTGGCAAGACACTAACTAATTATGAATTTTAAAAATATTATAAAATAAAATTTCTACAATAAAAAGCGCTTGCTACTCACCCCAATGCGTCCCAGCAGCAACGCGTCCATTTCGCCGCCATTTTGCGCCACCGGCACCGAGGTGATCACCGACACCGTAGGCTCGTGTGCTACACTCAGATCCACCGACATTTTTTTGCTTTATTTGTTTATTTTCGTTAAAAAGTGTGTATAAATTTTATAAAATTTTTTGATATTTTTTAGGGGAATTTTAGGCTTTCCTTGGGAGCCGGATATGGGTTACTTGGTTGTGGGTGAGTTTTTAGGATTTACTACTAATAATGTTGAACTTGTTATGGTGAGGCCTTCTGGTTGGTTAGGTTGGTATAAAAATAGCATATTTTTTTGGTTTTTTATTATTTAAAAATATTGAAACTTTTTTTTTTACTATTTTTATTGTTGTGGTTTGTGCTGAGTGTTAGTCGCTCATATTTGATTTTTAAATTTTTGTTATATATATATATTTTTGATTTTGTTGCACAAATGTGGTATGCTCGATAAGATAATTATTTCCTTTTTATATATATATTTTTTTTTTGTATCAAGTTTAAAAAAATATTATATCTTCAGAGCACCCTTTGAAACATTTATTTATATATATTTTTATTTAATATTGAAACATGTTGGATTTTCCAGCAACAGCTGCTGTAGCTATATATCTTTGCTGTCATTTGTCTTATTGCGTAATGTTCATTTATTTATTTATTTTTTTTTTTGCTGATTTAGTATTTATTAATTTTTCATTATTTGCAATGTTTATAATTTGCTTTGATGTTTTTTTTTTAATTACTCCAGTATTAAGTTCATATTTTCAAATTGCATTTTCTGATACTTTTTCTAATATTTTTAAAAAATGTTTTTTTGAAATCTTTCATGAGTGGGGAAAAAAAATTAAATTAAGTATTTTGTAACTATAAATTTTTATTTCTTTCTAATATAGTCTGATTTTTGAAAAATCAGCAAGTCTGAAGTTCACTGTTCTTAAAATCAATGATGACCAATTTTTATCATTTAAGTTTATTGTGCAAATGTAAGTGGTTCAAAAATATGGCAACTCAATTTTAAAAGTCAATTCATGGGCAATTTTCAATTAAAATGTAGTATTTAGAATATTTTTATATGATAAAGTCTTAATGTTCCTTTCCCAGTTTTTAAATAATATTTAGAATTATATTTAAACAATGATGCTACCTGTTCCACAAGTTCAGTTTCATATATGTATGTTACATGGTCTATAACTTTGCTTAAGCCGTTTTTTGTTTTTTTGTAAATTGAGGGATTTATTGTATAAAAACGGTCCAAAAGTGTTTTCCCTTATTCCCTCGAAAAGCAATGCTTAATTAACAAAACGGAATGCTTCATGATCCACTTTTTGTAAAATAACACAAGTTGCTTTACAAAATTCTATTTTTTTTTTTTTTTAATAATAGAAATCATATAGATGGCAGTAGTAGAGAATAGTATTATGTGACTGCCTCAATAAAGCGTAGACGGCCGCACTTTTCTTGGAATTAAAACAGAAAAGCAAAATTTCCCGCAAATGTCGAGAATTCGGCTGAAAAAGTGACATTTTCAGTTGAGAATAAGTTTGGTATGCAAAGAGAACTCTACAAATTTTTTGTTGGTTTAATGTTGACACAAATGTCAAAGATCGATATAAAACGATTTAATCGACCAGTGCTTGACCCTAGAAACACCTATTGGAACAGGGCGGAAGCAAAGTTGTACACTACTACTACTTGTATATAGGTTATTGTATACAAATTTGAAACTCCAAGAATGAAATCGCTGTATTGATATTTTAATAAAGGTCAATATGAATTTTTCTCAGCTGTATCCTTCACGTAATGTAGTTTCCTAATCTCAAACTGCCTCTGGGAAAGCTGAGTTTCAGCCAAGCGTCATCCAGTGCTGGTGCTTTTTGCCGTTGCCTGCCTTTACGGTGATATGTATGGCACAAGAAAGCGCTATGGATTTAAAAGTAGAATAAGAAGAAGAACTACGGGAGAAGTCAAGCAAGGAGGTGCTCAATACAAAAAATTCGATACATGGCGGTGCTCGGTTTATGTAGCTTATTTAAAAGCAAGTCCAACCTAAAGGATTCGGATCCAGCATTTGCTAATCGCTTTAAGGAGTAAATCGCTGAAAAAAAGCAGAATTCGACAGGGAGTAAATCTTGGATACACCCGAAAAAGATAAAAATCAAGGACCTAGTCGAATAGCGAAACATTATTGAATTTTGGATATTGAGTGTGGCGAAAAATATGCATATAGATCGAGATCAAAACTGTAACCTCCATATCAATAAGGAGGCGATAATATTCTTTAGCAAAATTCCAAAAAATATGGAATTAGATGGCAAACATTTTCGTGCGATTATTTTTTTGCAACTGTTGACGTGGATTACCTCCATCAAGGACCACTGTTTACCGATGGAGGTCGAGGTCCTACATCACTCTAAGAGAAATTCCGTAAAGGTCGCCTAAAATCAGTTGTTCTTCCGGAAACTATTGACGCTGTACGCAAAAGAAATTGCAAACCGTCAAGCCAACTATAGAGTGTGATGGAACCAGCATACATTCAATACTGCAATGTTGTTCATAATGGATCTTACACATTTTGTTGATCCCACAAAGCACGAATCGTGTCGACTGGTCGATAGCGGTGCTTCGAGCCACGTCTATGAAATCGTGACAGATGATGAAACGTGGTTTACGCATATAAAACCGTATTTACTAGTACGGGTGTTTTAAGATGTCCTGATTCCAACAAAGGTGTTTCGTGGACGCTGCACCTCTAAACAAATGAATACCTGTTCTTTTGCAACAACTAAACATACCGCAATCATACCACCGCGTGGTATACAACCACATATCTGCAGTTTTATTTCAAGAAATCAGGAAAACCAACCGCCGAACGCGGAACACTCTCACATCGATACTCAGAACAACGGTCACCCTTTTCTTAGTCTTGAATTGGCATGCAATGGCTTTTTGTTATTCCAGAGATCAACGTTTTTCGGCATCTGAAGAGGCCTCATTCAGAGTGGTAAAAGAGCTTCGGTAGTTGGTTCAAACGCATGCAAAAGTGTATAGCTTTTAATGGAGAATATTTTGAAAAACAGCAATTCTCCAATCCTGAAACCTAGTGGATGATTCAAGTATAGGTTCTTTTTTCAGTAGCCCATATCTTATAAAATCTAAAGCTTATGCGGACAATCCCGCTGCGATTCAGGCCTTGGAGTAAAACAGCACGCGTGTCATTCGAAATACTCGAAACAGACATCAGAAATTGGACACAATAGATGAACGTAGGTGTGGCAAACATTTGAAAAATATAATCTTCAAAAATAAATGCCCAAAGTTCTTTCAAATAACACTATACAATTTGAAGTGTCTATGCTTTTTCTTTAAAAAAGTAGGAAACCTCGAAATGGATCATCCTTTAGTAGGCAACTCTCCTTTGTAAGTTTGAAATAAAAAAGTTGTATTTGTACGGTGTTACGGTGTTTTTTCTTCAATTAAGAAATTTAATTAAAACAAAATTTTCCACAGCATACTCAATAATTTTTATGGTTGCTGTCGTTTGCTTTCAACATCCAAGCAACATCGAACTGTCGTAGATTTATTTTTCCGCACTTTATTGCAATTATTTTCCTCACACTTCGCCAGCGAACGGAGTGGAAAAGTTAGCAATCAAACAAAATTTAGAATAAATGCTTTTTATAATAACATTTTACATAATTGTATATCCGTATATATATGTATATACATGCATGTATCTAGATCTATATTTATATTCGAAAATTGAACGCCCGCAGCCATCAACTGTACTTTCGTAGCCAAATAAGGATTTAAAAACAAAGTCGAAACAATGAACTTTTCAATTACCATTTCAGCAATTGGCGCTACATGCAACTCACTCATGTGCCACAAATCTAAAATAATAGGAAAATCCAGACTAAAAGTGCAAATCCACCAGCGTTTCATTTTGCCATTTGTAACTTTTCATTAGCATTTAAGGATTTACGTTTGGCGCCCAGTGGGCTTCACCGACTACATGCCACATATGGATATACATGTATATGCATGTGTATGTGTGTGTGTGCATGCTAGTGAGCACTTATTTTATTTGGCTTATTGCTGTGCTATTTGCTGTGTACACACTTGTATTAGCTCTTGGTTTTTTTCTTTCATTTAATTTACCTTTCCAACTTTTTCGCACGACTTTCGCCCAGCCACAGCATCATTCGCCAGAGTGCAGCTGTGTGCGTGCTGTGCGCTGCAGCGTTGCAGTTGCTCTTGTTGCTGTATGTTGCTGCTTGGTTGCAAGGTTACACAAGGTCAAACTTTAATCAAACATGCACAATGACTTCTGCACAAGGTTGCAGGTTTGCGGGGTTGCAGGGTTGCATTGGCTGCTGTTTCGCTCTGTTAAGCATATAGTTGTTGCAGTTACTGAGTTATTGTTGCTGTTGCCATGTCACTGCTTATTTGCTTAAGCGTTGGTATTACAAATTTTCCGTTTCCTTTTTTACGCTTTCGCTTATTTGTTTTGCTGCTTATTGCATTTGTGCCGTGAATTGCATGAGTTGCACGCACCCACAGCCATCCACATATGTATGTTCATACATACGTATGTATGTATATGTAAATATATTTTTAGAAAAAGTTGTGCATGTACATATTATTCGCCGTGAGCAATGCACAGTTAGTTTCATAAATGCTGGTAATGAGCAACAGCAGCAGCAGGAAGCAGGTTCTCAGGCAGCAACAATTTGCCAACATACACATATGTATGTTTACGCTGCTGCATGAAGCTTTGCAAAATAATGAAGCGAAAAATGTGAAAATAACACTTCTTCCACTATTATCGGAAATTGCATATGTGATACATATGTATGTACATAGTTCAAATTTTCTACTTTTCCTGTTATTGGATGTAAGCTCCCACTTGAGGCGTATATTTTGTGCTACAAGTTGGCAGGAAATGTTAGAACCGTTATATCAAATTTAAGTGTGAAAATCATAATAAGTAATCATGATTTCAGTCCCGAAATACTTTCGGAGTGCCGAAATTTCGGGATCCCGAAAACACAGGTTTGATATTATTTTTAAATGTTATAGGCTTTCATGATTAGAAATGATTAGATAAATAATATATTGTTATCGGAAATCGCATTTGAATTACATAGTCAACATTTGATCATTTTTCTTCTATGGGATGTTCTCTTGAACACTCATATTTTTGTGCCAAGTAGTAAATAAATAAAATGACAGCACATTAAACCCTTATTATGGAAATATCCAACACATATGTACATATGTGCGCGATCCCGAAAAACTTTTGTATTCCCGAACTTTCGGGATCCCGAAAATTTACAGTAAATTTTTTTAGCAAATTTGCATGATTAGAAAATTATCTTTTTGAATTGTTAACTGATATTGCATTTGAAATTTGACTCTTCGGGATGAACTACATATCTATGCGATTGAAGCGCTCATAGACATTTGGGGGTACAAGTTGGTGAAACAAATGTTACAGCGCATTTAATAAAACTTACTTATGGTAATATTCAATACTCAAGAACTCGATCCGGAAATATTTTTGCAGTCCCGAAATTTCGGGATCCCGAAAATTTATAATCGGGATTATTTCTAAATGTAATGTAATATATTCATGAATTTTAGAAACATAACTTTCTTCACTATCTTCTTCGCTATTCCAAATCGCAAAATTGTGATATACTGAGTTAACATTTTGTAATTTTTCTTCTACGGAATGTGGTACTACTCGTATGTGTTATGTCATTTTTGTGCTGCCGGTAAGAAAAAAAAACTATTAAACCATCAGTTGGAAGTGTTCAATATTCACGAAAAATATTCCGAAAATTTTTAGCAATCCCGATATTTCGGGATCCCGAAATTTTAAGATCGGGATTCATTTTGAAAGTAACATACATTCATGGCAAATGTGAAGAAAACTTAAAAAACGCTTCAAATTCGACAAAGCGTTTTGATCTATTTTTCTTTTATTGCTGCGATGTCTAAGAAAAATACTGCGACATTTTCGTTTCATTCACTCGCAGAGTGTGAACCATAACACCGTCTTCTCGACACCCGCATGACATTCAAAGTACTTAATTAAAATCGCGCATTTACTCACGCACAACTCATACGCGATTAATTAAATTATTCATTGCACTTAAGTGAAATTGCCGACAAACATCAATTATCCGAATACTTTGCAGCAAATTTGTGGTAAATGCACGTCAACTGAATGCCAAATATTATTTTCTGTTTGTGTATGCATGATATAGATACATACTACATGCTTAATATATGAGCCTCTGTGATTTTTGTTAAATTGAAATGACATGCTAATTTACTTTGAAATGACTAAACACATGACACGTAAAGGCTTTATTGGGCTGACAGCACGGAAAATAGACATTTTGTAGTTTTTGATAGTTTCTAAAAGACGAAAAATGTCAAATATTTGCTATAATTTGAATATTTGAATAAAAAAAAGTAATGAAAGTTAACGTAGCGAGACTGAATATTACGATGACTGCAACGACATCTATTGATAAAATACGATAAGACTTTTTCGACAACCCAATATTTGTTTAAAATTGGGTGCTACAACCGCTTTGTCAATTTATACAACCAGAAAATAAATTATAAGCACATTTTGTTATATTTTATTATAAATTATCAGCAATTCAACTAATTCTGTATACTACAAGTTTTCAATATCGTCAAAAAGTATCACTCATACGCCATGTGGAACGAATATTTTCTAAAAGGCCAAAATTTATTTATTTTAGAACTATTTCTATTTCCAATACTGTCAGTAAATATCAAAGTCATTACTCACCAGTCTTTACTTGCCAGTATTTTGCCCTAAAAACCACCACACTGCTCTTCAACAAATTGCTTGATTGGTCAACATGTCGTATGAGTTATATTTAAACTTCACTTCCCTCAAACACTTAAATTATTCTCAACACAGCAAACACTTGGCGCCGCAAACAAGCACAATAAGCAGCTGAGCGAGCGCAAATACAGCGAGCAGAAATGGGGCAAATTGTAATAAACGTTCAGCATAATTGGACGAACATGCCACAAGAGCACCAAAACCAATGCAAATACTAGAAAAGTAACTATTTATGTGAGGACAAGTATATACATACATATAAGTATGGCACACGAGAGTACTTGGCATGCGGAGTATTCTTATATTCAAAGAGTTTGTACTCGGTAAAGCGCACGGAGTAGTATTTTATGGGGCATGACTGTGCTGCCTTCCTCTCTTTATATGGATTTGTTTGTGGTGGTGTCGACTTTGGTTCAAGTAATGCAGTAATAATGCTGATTGGCAACATTCTACCTGGCGCAGCTATGCGCTATAGAGCCACTCAAGGGTCCACCACGCGCTTGCACTTAGAAATGTGTTGAGATGTTTTCTATGCTAGCTGATATTTCTCGAATGTATGTGTACCTGTATATACATACGTTATAATGTCTGTGCTGTTTGAAGCTCAATAATCCGATTTCGTGTTTGCAGTTCCGAAAAGTGATGCAAAGAATTTTGCGCAAGCAGAAGTACTTCAAGGTATTTAGTATTTGCTCGTGTCAGTACATGTGCTGTCGCAGTGTCCTTTTACCCAAAAGTGGGTCGTAAGAGGTCTAGTGAGCTCCTCACTCTAAATAGGGTTGCAATTTCCTCAATTATGAGAATTCTAACTGCGGTAAAGTAGAGAAAATTAACGGATGCCAGTTGTAAAAGTTATTTAGAGCAGGATAAACTCGAAATGTATCAATACTTCCTTTCTACTTTCCATCACGGCTTTGTTGAAGATTCATTGAAAAAAAAAATAAAAAAATACCACTTTAAAAGGTATTTTGTCATTTGGGAAACAGTCGCTGCGAGAAGCAAATCGAACAACAGTTGGTATAACTCAAACATATTGGCATAATCAATTTGAAGAAAATAAATATATGTTAAATTGCCATAATAACACACTGGTATAAACAAGTACAAATGAAATTAGAAAAGCTGTAAAAAAGCTGTCTTTAGCTTTCTAATACCTTAGCGAAAACGAATGCAACAAGAAACTGGTATAAATAAAAAACTGGTATAATACATTTGATAAAAATTTAAATTTTGCCTAAACATAAAATGCGAGCTGTTTTCAATTTGCAGAAATTTATTAAAAAACTGGTATAAATAAAAAAAACATCGTCAGCAAAAGGATCTAGAATACGTGCAGTTATACGAATTTATTGGAAGCCACTTTGGTTTCTATCAATACTTTAAAGAAAAACGAATGCAATTGGTATAAATGAAAAATATTGGTTTAATAAATTTCATATAAAATTTAGAATTGTTGAAACATTATAATGAGAGCTGCATTGAGTTTGCAGAAATTAAATGAAAAAACTGGTATGAATCACAGACAATGAGTAACAGCAAAAAGATCTAGAATAACTATTTACCTTCGACTCAATCATATAGCATTAAGAATTGAAACTAATATTACAAGAAACTGGTATAAATCAAAAATACTGTCATAATTAATTTGATATAAAATAAGGAACTAAAAAAAATTATAATAAGAAGTGCCTTCGATTTGCAAATCTTAACCAAAAAACAAAAGGTATAAAAAAGTGGTATAATAACATGGAGCTAAAATAAAAAAATTTACGCATAGATTGGAAGCTACCTTCTACTCAACGAAATAGAATTTAGAAAAATTGCTAAATGTTATAATGAGAATAATTTTCGATTTGCAGGCATTAATCCAAAAAAACTGGTATAAATTTTACAAACTAATAAAAGAGTTAATATGAAATAATGAACGCTGCAATCGAAGCTGTTTTCAATAAGCCATAGCCATAGCCTAAAACAGAAAACAATGTTAGAAGCAACTGGTATAAAAAAAAATTCTGGTATAATCATTTGGAAATAAATTAAAGAAAAAAAAATTATAATGAGCACTGACTTTGATTTGAAAAAATTAATAGAAAACCAACTGGTGGAAATCATAATAAGTGGTATAATTAAAAAGAGCTTTTGTAGAAGTTTAATGCAAGTTAACTTAGATTGTCCAAATCTTGAGATAGAAGCGATTAGAACAAGCAATTGGTATAACTAAAATATACACTTGTGAAAATAAAGAGGAGTCAAGGAGTTATAACTACCAACTAATTTCGCTGTATAAGAAAATTGTTGCTCCCTCAAGTAAATTTTATTAGCTGCTTAGAGATCAAAATCCTTCTCACCTTAACCAATAGAAAAGTAAATGAACGAAATTCTATTTTGTAGGGATTTATCAGTTCATAGGGGGATCAAAGGTAAGCATAATTGTAAATAGTATTCAAAACTATACTTTGTACAAAAAAAACTTATTTCAAGCGATCTGTCGGAAAATATGTATATAAATGGTTTTACTAAGTATATAGTACATACAAATATAGATATACTACATCCCATCTGGAACCAATATAAACTTCATTTATTTCGTAGTTTGCTTCGTTTCCTTTCTATTACATTTATGTGTCCACTCCGTCAATACTCAATACAGCAATCACTTACAATACTTGCCTCACCCTCAACTCAGCCTTGTTTCAGAACACAATACATTTAAGGAGCAGCTTACCGCAGAGAGACGAAGCTTAGACTGCTTGTTTCCATTGTTGTCTACAACTGCGCTGAATGTGCAGTTTCTTTGCTTGCTATTGTGGTAAATACGGCGACACACGCCTACACACATTTACATTTACACCGGTGCATGAGCACTTATAATCGCAAGTCCATCTCGGTGAGTGGCAAGTGCCAAATGTATTCTGCAATACTTGTGCGCCCTCAAAATGACGATAGAAGTTCAAAGCTGCTTGAAATTGCAACATATTGTTTGAAAAGTATTTATTTATATTTTCTTTATTTATTGCACTCTATTGTGGAAAGGACTAGTAAGTGCTGAGCAATATACAATAGGGAATGGGTTTGTTGAAGGTCGAGTTCGAGGCGACGGTTTTATGAGTGGAAAATTGTGACTAAATTGCTTTTCAATATTTCAGATATTTAGAGAAAAGTTTAAAAACAAAATTATAGAATTATAGGCTCGAAATATAATTTGTGTAAAACCTGCAAAATATATTTAAAAAAATTAAAATTACGTTTTTAACAGTAACAAACAAATATTTGCAAAAGTTCTTCAAAAACTTAAAATCTAACTAAAAACTGCTTTTAAAATATTTAAAAAATCAACAGAAAAATTAAAAAAAAAATGTTAATAAAAATTTGGAGAAACTAATAGCTTTGTTTAGAAATAAAAAAATAGAGTATTTTCAAATCAAAAATAGTTATAGAAATAAAAATGTAATTAAATGACAAATACTCGAAATTTTTTAAACTTTAAAATAAAAATAAAATAATAAAAATATAGAAAATATAATAACATTGTGTAAAAATAATAACAAATATTCTGAAATGAAATATAATTACTGAGACGTAAATAATATTTTTGACAAATACTCTGAAGAATCTTTCACAAACTTAAAATCGATATAAAAACCGTAGAAAACGAACTTCGAAAGTGCTCAGCGTTCGCAGTACCACACTGAGATAAAACTAAATAACGACTAATGAGGCGAGACATTTTCGCGACAACCTTGAATAAAAAAACAAAATTTTACAAAATTTTCAAATTATAAAAGGTTTAAGCCATATATTAAATAATAACCAAAAAAGAATACCGCAAAATTTAGGACAAAGTTAACGATTTATTCGGCAGAATAATTTGTTCATAATTTGTCTGCATATTCTGTGTATAGCGGTACATATATTAAGCTACCAGTTTTCCCCACAGTTTTGGCGGTCCAAATGCAACCAAAATTTTAAGCAAGTGTAACTTTCTTCTAAAAGTCGCCATTTTGATTTTTTCTTTCGCCCGTATGTTAATATATATCTTGACGATCAACATCATTTGGTATAAAATGTTTATTTTATACAGAAAAGGTCGGATTCACTGCAGCAACAGAGGACCTTTGTTTAGCGGCGAAGGATTTCATGTGTAATTCAAAAAATTTTAATATATAAAATATTCTCTTGTAAAGTGACAAATATTTGTTTTAATTCTTTTGTTTTAACTATTTTATTTATTGTATCTGCTTTTTCTTGAAGCCTGACAATAAGTTATAAAATCAAATCTATTTAGAAACTAGACAGGCTCAAGCAAGTGATCGAGTTGTTTTGGTGATACGTCGCTCTCTAATACGCAGGCGGATCTCTTCTTTTAAGTCGTGTTTGATCGCAGGTATGTACCAAAGCATTAGCCAAAGGGTTTGGGTGATCTCGGAGTTTAGATATACATACATATATCTAATTCTGCTGTCTTCTACTTCTTTCTTTACCATATCGACACCAAGGTCTTTATGGATATTTTCGTTACGCATGTACCATGGTGAACACGTGATTGTTCTTAGCATTTTTGATTGGCGCCTTTGTAATATATCAATATTAGTTGCACAGGTCGTACCCCACAGTTGAATGCCATACATCCAAATCGGGTTTATGACCGCATTATATGAAAGCACTTTGTTGTCAAGGCTAAGTTTGGAGTTTTTATTTAAAAGCCAAATTAAATTTGGAGTTCTAATCTTCATACATGTTATTTTACTAGCGATGTGTTTTCTTTTCAGCTGAAGAAGTGCAAGTATATATTTTATATTTTTACTTAACGAGTCACTTGGATTAAGCATATTTTCATAATTTTTTTTTTTTTTCATATAATAAATTTATTAAAACATATGTATATACGTCATGATTAATCAAAGGATTTAGAAAAAATTTAACTTTTGCCAAAGTTGCACGTAACTGATTTATGTATACCTTTTACTAGCAGTAATCGAAAAAACCTTATATCAATACACAGTTTATCCTATTTAAAAATAATGTGAAAATCGTCGATGAGATCACTTTATTAGTTTCTGAGAAGTCGTGATTACCGTCTTTGAAAGCGATGTTTCATGAAAAACGCGAACAAAGATTGATATATTCAACCGGTCCCCCACACTTTTAATGTTACTGCTTTGATACTGCAAGATATTTCCCAATATTAGTATTCAAAAAAACAAATGTTTGACATTTTAAAACCCACATACCCTCTTCAAATATGTATAAATATAAGATTGAAATATGAATGTTGTATAATTTTTATTTTAGCTTCACAAAAATCACCTTTATAACGCTTTTTACAACAATACAGAAAAAATGGCGCAAATAGTGGCACTAAAAACTAACTTCTCTGAAACATACAAATTTTGTGTTCGCAATTTATGATTATTCACTTTTACTTATTATGAAGTTAAGTAATATTTTGCTTTCATTTGCTTCGGAAAGGAAACTCAAAGCAAGTAAACTTTCAGTCTAAAGCGCAAACTCACTGCTTCTGCTTATCTCGCTGTCACTAATACATTTCAGCTTTGCACATTGCATGAAGTTTGACACAAATTGTCTGCTTCGGAGCAAATTACATGCTGTCAACCACATATAAATTTAATTCACTTTCATTACGGTTGCATCAGCAGATTTATTTTGATTACACATAGAAAATTGCCTTAGGAAAAGTCAAAAGCGAAGGCAAAGCGAAAAGAAGCCAAGCGATGATGTGTAGCAATTGGAAGGCGGGTGGTTTGCAAGCATATAGAATTACAAGAAGGTATATTTGTGCGTGTGTCAATGGGTGTATGTATGTGTAGCTGCATATATGTGTCTCGGTATATATGTATGTGTTATAGATATGACATTAATGGGCTGGATTGGTTGGTAAATGTAATTACTTCAACGAATTTATGCAATTACTATGGACAGGTATATTTAATTTGAGCTGAGTTTTTTGTAATAAAACCAAGAAAATTGTTGTTGTCGAATTTCGTTAGGAAATAGTACTAATTGAAGTGGTTGGAGTTCAAAGATTTATTCAATTCGTTAATAATTTAAGCACAGTTCTCTTTAAAGCGCAATAATTGAAGATATTACCTTTAGGATGACAAGGCGTATGAGTAACATTTCATATAGAAATAGTAAAAATTAAAGTGTTTGAAATCAAATTTCAGTTTTATTTTTGCCCAAATTAAGCATATTTAGCTTTAAAGCGCAATATTTGAAGAGCTTCGCTGTTGAAAGTACAGGGCGTATGAGTAACATTTTAGTTGCAGAATTTTATTTAGCTTAAAAAGTTAAAAAAAAAAAACAAAAAACTTTATAAATTATGGCGTAAAAGTTGACCAAATTCACTGATTAATATATTATCACAGAATAAACCAAAAATTCCAATCTAAATTATTTTTCAGAATCCTTTTTCATTAGCGTCTGTTTATAAAATTCTATACTTTCAATAATATACCCAAGTAATATGCCAGTCGCAACATTTATTTACTGTCTCTCGCAGCATGAAGCGCTGTAAAGCATACAAAACATAAAAACAAAAAAAAAAAAAACTGAATAAATTCATTTAATTGTCACTCATACGCCTGGGCAACCTTTTGGCGCACAAACACGGGCTCATTTTAAATAATTTAGTTGTTAGACCTTACTGCAGCCGCAATTACCACAAGCGCAAATCTGAATATATGCACAATGCCATCAATCTACAATTTTTGGCAGCCGCAAAATAACAAAAACAACAACAGAGTCTGCAATTTACGCTGCGCAAATATTTGCATGCAAATAACGAAATTTGAAATTGCTTTGATGTTTTGCCGCCAAATTGTTGAAATATGCCGGCGAAACCTTTGGCACCCGCGGGGCGCTGTGTTTTTCAGCAATTTTCCATACGAATTTTTGACTCCTTTTGCTTTAGGGTTTAATAGTGTGGCACATTTTTTTTACTAAAACAATTCTTCATTATTCAGCGAGCAAGAAAAAAAAAAACGAATCTAAAATGTTTTGTAAATTTTTTAGCGCAATTTCCCCCCCAACACATAGTGTGTGAGGGTGCACGTGGCGTATACGTAACTAGAAATTTTAATAAAATTGGCATTTCCACACATTGTTGCCAGCAAAGGTCAGTATTTGCATGCCTGCAACATGTTTGCTAGCCAAGGTTGTTGCTGTTAGTGTAGATGTACAGGTATTTGTTACACTCTATATATAAGTGTGTGTGTGTGTGGCGTTGCAAGCAAATGAATACGCAACCACTTTATTGTTGGCATGACAATTTCATTACGTTGACGAATTGCTTTAAGCACACATACACACTCGCAGTACCACGAGTATGTATGATGCATATCAACGGCAATGACACTAGTTAAGTTTATGTGCGCCATCTCGTCTTCAAACACACACACATACACGCACCCCCGCACTCACATTTACATTTTAACGACCGTGAATGCGTGCATTAAAGGCCATTGAAGCCTTGTAAACATTCAAGAGACAGCAAGTTGACAATGCGCTGCCTGCCCGGCTGCCTGTAGCCGCTTGTCGCCGCGTACTTTGTGTTAAGTCCATTGTTTCGGCAATTCAACCGAAATGAAATGCGGCACATCACGCAGCCATTGTGCAAATTTTAGTGCATGCAATTGTGTTTTGTTGCTGCGACGAGTGTCATTGAAGTATGAATGGCTCTGTAACTCTGCTGAGGAATTAGTAATGTATTTCCTTAAATGTCTGTAGTTTAAGTTTATTGAAGGAAATTGTTATGAGCGTTGTTGCTGTGACAAATTCATAGTTAAGGAAACAATTTCATTAATACTTTGAATGTGATTATAGAAATATGAACTAGAATGTCGGGAAAAGTAGTTTTGAGATAGCCTGAGATGTTGCGGACATCACACTTGCCGAGGGGATATTCTACATGACTTTATAGGGCATATATCTGCTTGCAATTCAGAAAAAATACTGTTTTTTTTTAATGTGAAAAGGTATTTTATTTAATAAAAACATATAAACAATTATATTCACAAAAATTAAAGTACTTTAATACTCAGCGATACATTTTCGAAAAGTTTGCATTTCTCAAAGAAGACCTCAGTAAAAAGATGTCTGGTGCTGAGGAAAGCTCTTCTTCCTCACATTCTCTCAAAACAAAAAATATATATATATGTTTATACTAAAAGAAAAAAATATTAAGTACTATAAAAGAAATAGTGATTGATCGAAAGACTAAATAGAAATTTTGATTTTTGTCGACATTGCGGCTTTCCCAAAATAGAGGGGGCTTCTGTAAAAAAAATTATACTTTAAATTATTACCTGTTATATGGATAGAGAATATTTTGGTTTGAAATATGCCAAGGCCACGATAAGTAAGGTGTGTTCAAAATTACGGAGATTCTCAAGATAAAAGCCAGAAAATATCTTTAAGTACATTACATTTGTTAGTTATATGGGAAAGGCACAAATATGAGCCGATATAAACGGTATAAAGTCAACCGAAAGTTCGAAACTCTTTTTATTAAGTACAGTGTATGGAGCAATGGGAATAATTGATCCGACTCAGCCCATTTTTGACATATATGGTTATAATTAGTAGGAAAGCATTCTCTTCCACTTTATATATTATAATATATCTCACAGTTTGGCTGTTATTATCGCTAAAAAGGTTCGCACTCAGAACTCTGATCAACATATACGTTTTGAATATTTTTGTTCATAATGGGGCAGACCTTAGAGGCACTATTCGTGCAGAGTGTATCATGATACATTTATTAGTGTTTGATTTACATGCTGGGAAGTGAAAGTATCAGAAGCATTTGTCCATGTGGGAAGCTGGCGCGGTTGTCGTCAGATTTCTCTAATTTTCGTACAGAAACATGGAAATTTCAAGAATAAAATTTCTACTAAATTTGGTTTAAGATCGGCAGAGTTGGTCCTGAAATGTGGATTTTTACTCAAATATGGGCGGTGCCACGCCCATCGTCCAATCTTGACCCCGGTTCCTAAAAAGTTCTCTTGTGCTATCGTAAGAGTAAAATTTTTAGTCTCAGATGCATTTAATTATTAAATTGTCGATTATCGGGGTTTCCTCGAGTAAATAAAAAAGCCTTTTAAAAAGGTTTTTTTTCTCATATAAAAATTAAATATTTTATTAGAATTAACAAAAAAAATCTTAAATTTTTGAAAAAAAAAAATTTTAACTCGGCTATTGCGACGCCAATTCCGATGATCCCGGAAAAAAATGCGCCCGCGTTGGCAGGATAGCTCTATGCAAGATCATCTAATGTTAAACATATGTACGTGTTTTAGTTAAAACCTTAATTTATAACTTGGACGAAGAAAAAAACAACTAAACACTGGATTTTTGGCAGACATGAAAATGAAAAGGCACTCACTTTTCCCAGAGATTTCGTCGATTTCGTCTCTTTAAGCTCAGCAAATCAAATATCTTTTCATCGGTGGATTTCCCTGAGCCCAAATTCAAGAGTATTCCCCCCAAAAAGCAATGCTTTATTGACACACGAAATGCTTTATGACCCATTTTTTGTAAAATAACACAGGTTGTTTCATAAAAATACTATATCTCATTAACTAATAGTATAACTAATAGAAATCATATAGATGGTAGTAGTAGTATTATCTGGCGTATCGCGTGGGCGGGTCCTCTAGTAGATTATATATACAAATATATAAAATATAAAAAATTGATTGATGAGATGCCGATGCTCTGGTTGACGTTTTACATCTTAAAGTATTTCCCTGGACTTGAATGCTCCGAGTTGCAAGAGTATAAAATGTTCAGTTTGCACACAAAAGGACAATTAGTATTTTTATTATGTAGTTGTTATTTCTTAATATGAAACAAATGCAGAAAAAAAATCAAAAAATAAAAAAGTTTTCAAAAATTAGCAGCTTCTATCAATCTAAGCCTAAATTTTTTTTTCGGCAATTTTTAAAAAAAATTTTTTTTTTTTTAAATAGTAAATATTTACTAAATTGCCGAAAAAAATAGTAAATATTTACTATTTAAAAAAAAAAAAATTTTTTTTAAAAATTGCCGAAAAAAAAATTTAGGCTTAGATTGATAGAAGCTGCTAATTTTTGAAAACTTTTTTATTTTTTGATTTTTTTTCTGCATTTGTTTCATATTAAGAAATAACAACTACATAATAAAAATACTAATTGTCCTTTTTTACACATAAAAATTTTCCTGAAATCCATGCCGATGGACTAGAATATCCCCTTAATCATAATTTGAGCAAGGCGAAACTACAAATGGGATATATCGCACCGTGCTCTGTTTGGCAATAATATAATATAAATATAATGACAGATTTTTACACAAGTAGAAATATAAATCTACAATAATTTAAGAGTTGATATAAATATATGATCACTTGACTTTAAATGTCCAGCAAAATACGTTTCAAAATATAAAATATTCCATCGTACTTCCAAATCATATTAATAATTTATTTATCAACCATTGTTCTCCACTTAGCGCAACAACACCACAAGCAATCGCACCATTCTTTTAAAATATTCAAGCTGCATTTAAATGACTGATTATTTTCAACAGAACAATGTTTTAGTTGAGTTGTCAATCTTTATTAAAGACGGCATTTTCGTTGGAGCTATCAATTACGCATTTGAACAGACACACAAACCTACACACACTTTAACATAAATATTTAACTAGAAAAGTACTCTGCCCCACCAACCCTCTTGGGGTGACTAATTCAATTTCCACGTACATTTCACGCTCCTAACATTTATTTATTTATAGAGCGTTGTGCATAGCAGCGCCGAGGGAGGTGAAAGAGCGCGTGGAGAGCGGAGTGGCGGCGCAAAACACTTCATTACAATTTAATGACTTGATTAAGCTCGTTAAAGCGCTGCGTATTTTATATGCAATTACGACTAGTATCTGCATGCACTTGACATTGCGTCAGACAGACACAGCGGATGTAATTGTAAAGCACAAAAGCAGAGAGGAGATATTGCGCGCCGCTTCACCAACAAGCGCTGCATTTATTTAGCTTAACTTCAAGGCTGACGCAGGGAAATGCAAATTGCGCGTTGTCGCCAAAAAGGTGGTTGCCACATAATGCGTCTTTGTTCTTTGTTTGCGCGTCTTCATGCAGCACGTTAAGCGATGGTGTAAGCTCTAGCTCAGCACCAAAATACCAACGCACTGACGTATTAACGGTTTTCATCTAGCTGTTGGCGGGGCTATGACAGCAGGTGGCTGGTGAACAGATGACATGTGGTAGGTGGCAAGTGGTAGATGGTAGGTGGCATGTGGCAGTTGGTTGCCGTGTGCGTCAGCACCAATGACGGCTCTTGCGCTCATCGCTAAGCACTTTGTGAACTGCAGTGCATCCACTTGTGGCACCGTTTATGTTGTCCTCCCGCTTTGCGTACTTTTCAACGGAATTTACATGCTGCGTAGCTGTTAGCAAGGTGGGTACTTGGAAACGCAGTGACAATGCAGCTTACTCAGAGTGCATTATTATGATAAACGAGGTGTATTTGTTGCCTTATAGTTCTCTAACAGCTCAACTTTCTACCCTTGCAATATATGCCACAAGCGGGGTTAAGAAGACTAATGCAAAACAGATGAGGAAGTTGCACACCAATCAGCGCACCGAACATCACAACAGTCACAGGTTGCTTATTGACATTCTTCGATATTCCTGGCATACCTGTTATCTGAGAGAAAACATAAATAGTAGCATTTTCTCATATATATAGACCAGAAGCTGATATTAAAGAAAACTTTAATGAACTTTACTTATAGCATTTTGCTCTTTATCTAACTCAAAAAGAACATGGTATCTCAAATACACTCTGAACAAAAAAGTAGTAAATTTTGTGCAAAAAAAAAAAAAAATCAAGTATTTACTACAAAACTTGTTTGAACTCCTTCTCTACATTTTCTAGATTTTTTGACGGTTTTGACGGCTTATTCATAAACGTTAGACATATGCCTCGTAATATCGCTTCTTCTTCCACTTTCTCAGACATCTAGTTTGCAACCTCTATTCTCCGTCATTTTTTCAAAGGACTCTAGTTTTTTGGTACGAGCTTAACAATGACACGCTTTATACCCACAATATTAATCAAAAAGTTGAAATCTATGCAGAGGACATGTTGATCATATCGACTTTCTCTCTGAAGCTAACTATTTCGAGCTTATCGTCATTAACAGGTGTGAATGGTCGACTTTCATGGCCAAATTCTTGATGAATTTATGACCTTCACTAAATGCTTTGTGGGATTCAAAAACTAGTGTTCATGTTGAAGTAGTCTAACCATATGAGGTAAGATCTCTGAAAGTACAGCCTTTGGCCGTATTAAATCTGGATCAGTTTCAGTAACGAATTTATTTTTTTTATTATTATTTTAGTTATTTCTATTGTTAGCAGGTTAAAATCCTACTTATGCATAATCGACCTTGACATATAAAATTTTATGTCCCGCGTGCAACGTGCCCCCGCATGACACTAACCACTTCTTTGGATGTCCAGCTAATCCTACACATCTGATACCTCTCTCCCTCTGATCCGACCTCGTCGAAAAAGCACGTTTCCTGTTCCTACGTTTCGAGACTTCCTTGAAATTTATCTGAATCTTACCATTCCAACAGCGATGTTACAACAACATCTTGAATTAGACTTGCCAAAAACTTCTCCACCATTCTGAACGATTCCATAACCAAGATTCCATGGAAATACGAAATTCAAAGCAAGCTTGTCGTAAAATGTTTTTCCATAACAAAAATTGCCAGATAAACTTTTCGCGTCGTAAGCAAACAGCTTCTAAATACACACTGAATGACATAAAAAGATGAAACTTTGCACAAGTTAAAAAAAAAAAAAAAAGTGGTACCATTCTAAGAACTTTTTTATTGATTACGTTTGCGTGTGCAGTCGAATTTGATCAATAAGTATACGGCTTTAAAGTCATAGAGAAACGGCGTCTACTCTTGCATCACAAACCTATTCTTTTAACAGTACTCACTTTATGGTTCGACTTTATCGAAACCGCGAAGATTTCCATATACGGAGCTCTAAATATCCTAAAACAACTCATAGCTTGTCACATATCGACGCAAAAATTCGGCTTAATTCATATTAAAGAGCTTCAAACACTCCTCAGAATCAGCAATTCGTTGTTAGTTTTGTATAATTTCGAGTTCAGGACTGTGCGGCACCCACTTTACATAGAGCTTTCTCATACCTAAATATACATTCAATATTCATATGTATATGCAATACGATCCGTTGATATTCTAGAGTCTCAGCTGTCTTGAACAATTTCACTTTATGGGCATCCAACATTATTTTAGGTACTTTTGCTTGATGTCTTCTTCAGTAACAGCTTCTTTAAAGCATTCACCGCCTCATTCAAGCTTAGCAAAAACCTGGTGCAGAATCAATGAAATGTTGATCAGTCCAAACCTTGACTCCAACAATATTTTTTTCAACTAAAAAGCAATATTTTATAAAGACGCGAAATTCATTTTGGCCTATTTTGTATAACCTGGCACAAGTTGCTTCACCTAAAATGCCACATCTCATAGACCGATGGTTCGACAGCTGTCAAATTGTTACACGGATCTTTTAATAGTAGGAGTAAGAGCTACGACTAAAAATGATATGGACCTGATATTACTACAGCGTCCGGTATTCGAAATATCCAATTAAAAAAGCATAAATTCTGTTTGGTAAATTATTTTTATTTATTATACTCTCGCAACAAATTTGCTAAAGGAATATTATAGTTTTGCTCACATAACGGTTGTTTGTAAGTCCTAAAACTAAAAGAGTCCAAAAATTGGGTTATATATACCAAAGTGATCAGGGTGACGAGTAGAGTTGAAATCCGGATGTCTGTCTGTCCGTCCGTCCGTGCAAGCTGTAACTTGAGTAAAAATTGAGATATCATGATGAAACTTGGTACACGTATATTTTGCTCCAAAAGAAGGATAAGTTCGAAGATGGGAAAAATCGGCCCACTGCCACGCCCACAAAATGGCGAAACTGAAAACCTATAAAGTGTCATAACTAAGCCATAAATAAAGATATTAAAATGAAATTTAGCACAAGGGATCGAATTAGGGAGGGGCATATTTGGACGTAATTTTTTTGGAAAAGTGGGCGTGGCCCCGCCCCCTACTAACTTTTTTGTACGTATCTCGAAAACTACTATAGCCATGTCAACCAAACTGTATAGAGTCATTTCTTTTAGGCATTTCCATATAAAGTTCAAAAATGGAAGAAATCGGATAATAACCACGCCCACCTCCCATACAAAGGTTATGTTGAAAATCACTACAAATGCGTTAACCGACTAACAAAAAACGTCAGAAACACTAAATTTTACGGAAAAAATGTCAGAAGGAAGCTGCATCCAGGCTTTTTTAAAAATTGAAAATGGGCGTGGTGTCGCCCACTTAAGGACCAAAAACCATATCTCAGGAAGTACTCAACCGATTTCAATGAAATTCGGTATATAATATTTTCTTAACACCGTGATGACATGTACCAAATATGGGTGAAATCGGTTCACAACCACGCCTGCAATCTCGATTATCACTTTTTCATGCGAGAGTATAAAATGTTCGGCTACACCCGAAGTTAGCCCTTCCTTACTTGTTTTAAAGTACAAAATGTGTGAAAATTATCATAAATTCAGAACCAATTCACTTTTGCTCGATATGACCACTTTTTGGCCTAACTATGACCGTGAGACGATCAAAAAACGAATCGCAAGCTGCCCGAATGTGATTTGCTGTTATTTTGGCCCACTCACGGACAATGGCTTTCTTCAGCATCTCGAGACTGGTGCATTTTTTACTTCGAACCCGATAAAATAATCCATTGGATTCTTGGTTCACTCGCGCCTTGTCGGATGGTGCTGAGTCTTGTTGAAACGTCCATGCTTTGCGACGGAAATGTTTGTTTGCTCACGGCTTCAAAGCAGCCTCCAGAATACTTTCCCGACAATATGTCGCATTTACTTTGACGCCAGGCTCGATGAAAACAGTGGCCCAAACCATTATTTGTGGCGCGTGCTGCCTCCTGGTGGCCAACCGATGATTTAGATTCTCGTATGAACGATCGGTCAAGTAAACCCTATCGCTTTGAGAGTTTACGAATTGTTCAATTGGAAAAATGTTTTCGTCCGAAAACACAATGTTCGGAATTTGACCGCTTTTGATCGCTCTCACGTCTTACTTGTTGCTGCTTCGGTGTGAGATCATGGGCTTTTTGGAACTTGTAAGGCTTGACATTGAGCTCATTTTTCAATATGCGTTGGATGCTGCGGTCGGATATTTTCAGTTCTTTAGCCATTTGATTGGCACATCGCTTCTTCACTTTTCGAACCATTTCACGTCACATTGCAGTCTTCTGATGACCACCTCCATGGCGTTTTGCGATGCTACGAGTATCATTGTAACGAGTGATGGTGCGATAAGCAAAAACTTTATTTACATTAAGGTGTTTGAGCTCAGTAACAATTGCTGGCTGTGTTTCCGGCTAAATTTAAAGTTTAAATAATAACACTATTACTTTGAATTCCATCGCTGATTCCTTTTTTTTTTTGCGTTCACTTTTGGCAAAATGCTTTTGTACACTTGTGAACAATATTACGAACTGTCATTCGGAAAATTTATAAACCGGGTGATTCCAGTGCGACAGCTGCGCGAAAGGTCTGAAGTTTGTTACACTACGATTGCCGGACCCTGTAGTTACCTCAGCCATTTATCAGCTTTATCCAACGAACTTTACGGTCCACCTGCTTTTACAAAAAAATTTTATCTTGAAAGAACAAGAAAGGATTTTCACTTTGAAGCCAAATTGAACTAAATGCGTGTCAAGTCCTCAAAAAAGGCTTTACAGGAATTGTTAGATTTTTGAATTCGGAATTTCTCGAAATAGATTTTCCATAAATTGGAAACAACTATGTTGAGCAATATACCATATGACTGTAGGTGCGATAAAAAAGTTTTTCTGATACTTAGCAAACAAAAAAAAAGTAATGCATAATCTCAATTTCAAAATTTTCAAATTAGCAATAACAATAACCACAACCCACACAAATATTGATGCATAAAACGTAATAATTGTCATTTTATTTCTTTTCTCTCGTTAATTAGTTCATCAACAATAAAAAGTGTTTTTAATTCAAACGCTGAAGCACGGCAGCAAATACGCTCATTGCCAGTGAAATGTTTTTATTATGGCTTCCGCAATTAATTCTATCAATGTCCTCAATCTAACTGTTTAGTTATGACAAATCAATGCCGAGCTGTTGTTGTATTAAAATCGATGGTTTTTGTATTGCACTTTTATGGTTTTTTGTACAGCTTTCATACAAAATATATACAGTAGGGTGATTCAAACAAAAAAAAAAAATTTTTCATTTGGTACTCTGAAAAATGGGTTCCTAGACACCTCTAAGGAAGCCTCTCCAAGAATGAGTTCTTCATTGTAACGGGAAGGTCCTCCTACTTACAATTTTCTATTTTTTCTTATTATCATATAGAAAGTTTTATATCTCGCTTCCAACTACTTGAAAAAATATCTTGTTCCTTAGATTTTATAAGAAATTGAATGCTCTACAAAAAAGGTCTGCACGATTTTTTCGTAAACCTAACCATTTAAAAGATATTAATAGTTAAAGTTTGATTATTTTTGCGATATTTTTTTATTTTTTATGAATTTTATAACTCAATTAACTAAATTATTATGAATGATGAAACTCATTCTTGGAGAGGCTTCCTTAGAGGTGTCTAGGAACCCATTTTTCAGAGTACCAAACGAAAAAAAAAAAAATTTTTTTTTGGATCACCCTAATATACAGTATATATATTATATATATATCAACAGAAATATTAATTTTTATAGTTTTTTTGTAACATAATGTACGAAAATCGACATAGCAGACGTATGTAAAGGTAAGATGTATATAGGAATGTCTTCAGTAGATAAAGTATAATTGGAAGTATAAAATAGAACGATATAGTACGTCGTAACATATAAAGAAAGTGTTGTAAGAGTTATAAAATTTCCCATAGGAATAGTTGCCAATTCTGCCAACAAAACAGGTACAACAATTGGCAGGAAAGAATTCGGTCAGCTAAGACGAAAAAAAAAATTATGCAAAATTAGCGTTTGCTCTTCATAAGACACAATGGCGGCATGGACATGCCCTACACTCGGTCGAACTGTACAAGTTAATTGAACTCTCGAACTAATTTTTGAGAATAAATTCTTTTACCGTTACAAAAAGCATCTCAAAGCGTAAATTATTTGACTTCGATTAGGTTAAATGTCTTGATTTCGATATAATGAATTAACTTCAATGAGTTATGTCATAAAATAATAAATTCTTTAATTCGATTTTAAGTTACATCAAAAATTGATAAATCACCTTATGGAGAATTACATACTACATATATATAGCACACGCAGTAAATTTTGATAGTGATCGGATAGAATAGGATGAACAAACCTTAACACTAAATTTTCGAATCCAATAAACCCTTGTTTTACTTTCGACAGAAGTTTTCAGTCATTTTACGATACTGATGGTAGAGCCTATTTCTTGGTTATTTTGGGTTGCTAAGCACGTTGGAGTTTTTGTGTTGTAGCCGATGAGTGTAGAGCATAAACCAAAAATATTTACCAAAGTGACATAAATAGCTATACTTATTATATATACTATTAGCTCAAATTCATAGTCAGGACACCTCAAATCGAGGGTTTGAGTTAGCTTCGATGGCTGATCTACAGAGATTGCACGTGAACTGCTATATGTATGTAGTCTTTTGCGAAGCCATAGAAAAGAAGAACTCCTGTTGGCAATACGCTAATGGCCTGTTGCTGTGGGGTTCAGCTAAAGAAAGGCTTTAGCTTTGACCCATTCGTTAAAAAGCCCACTGTCCAATCCTTCAACAGTTTTTTTGTTCCCCATCCACAACTCTCTCGACGGTATATGAGCAGAGAAGGAGCCGCCAGAGTTCGGTTTAGCGACTCCATGATTCAAGTGTTCCCATATGAACTCAAAGTGTAGAGCCTGAGGACCAAAATCAAAGGCTTATGTCGCGTTCTTACTTTACTTTAGTTGATAACAATTTTTCCTCAGCTACACACCTATAATATAACGGAATATTTCATGTATGTATGAATACATGAATACATATGTTTTTCACATTTTTGCTGCTTTCCCTTTTATATCAAATAAATAACGCGCTTCTCCACACCCAGTTTTTCGACACATACATTTAGAGCAAATATATTTCACCACCATTTCGCCGCCTTTTCTGGTATTTTCGTGCTTCTCAGGCTTCGCAAGCGCTAATTTGATTTATTACCTTGGCTTTAACGCTTTAATGCTTTGCTGGTATCGCCAGCACCCGCCAAAACAAATGCTCGACGAGGGCTTTAATATTGTTGTACTCGTATTGTTGTTGCTATGTTTTGTTTTTGTGCTTTTTCGACGGTTGACTTTAATTAAAATCGATATCAGCGCCAGCTTTAAATTGAGTGATTGTCGGCGCTTGAAACCATTTGTATTAATGCCGTGCGCCAAGTTGCTCACCCCTAAGACATTCGAGAGCGCCAAAGGAAATTGGAGATTTTCATCAAACAAATCGGTGCCAAAGTTTTATTGCTGTGATTAGCGGCGTTTTTGTTTTTACTCTCAAAAGTTGCCTGCTTTCGCTTTGCTTAGTTGGCGTTTAATGAGGCAAATATTTTTTCACTTGGGTGAGGATCTTTCAATTTGAAAATATATGTGTATTGTACATACGTATGTAGGTATGGGATCTATATATGTACTTATATGTATATAGAATATGGTATACTAGTGAAGCAGTTTGTTTGCTTATTGATTGATATTTTAGCCTTATTTGGATCGACTACTATAAACAAGGTGTTTTCCCAAGTAAACAGGACTATTTTAATTTAACTAACTTTTTTAGTTTAGCGTTAGAATCTGCTATCTTTATGGATTGTTCAGTAGGATTCAAGACTTTTCATCAATTGGAAGTGAAGTTAGAAAATTTGAATGTGAAAGAATTATTACAAAAGTGAGTGAGAATCCAAATTTTTAATTGATATTTAAAAATACTCTTAATTTTTGCCACTTGTGCCATCTCGTTTCTCTATTCCTAATTTAATGATTCAGCCCCTTTCAATTTGGTTTAAAAAAATATTACAATACTATAGGAAATTATAGCATAGGTGAAGAAAGAAAACTTTTTAGTTGAATTTTACAATTTTTTTTTTAATTAAAAAGGTGGCAACTCTTTTAGTGAAGTATGTGTAAATCTGCTGCAATAAAAAATTTGTGAATTGAATCTTTCGAATTTTTTTCTTCAGAAGGTGGCAACTCTATTGCAAAATTTGAGTAAATTTACAAATTTCTACATATTCACCATATTTGTGTGCCTGTTGATATTTTTAATGATCTGCGATTTTTTAACATGTGGCAACAAAACTGAAATAAATTCGTAAATCAAAGAATATAGATACCTACTTTTAATTTGGCCTTGAAATTAATTACAGTACAATAGTAAAACATGTCAAAGCAAAGAAAGAAAGAAACATTTTGAGTAGAATTTATCAATTTTTTTCAAAACGTGGCTACTCTAATACAAAATATGTGCAAATTCACAAATTCCTCAATATTTCTGAATATATACCATATTATTTGCCTAGTTTTATGCCGTCAGATCTTTTTGCATTTGTCATTTTAATCATGTGTGGCAATTCTGTTGAAAATAACTCGCAAAGCGAAGAGTTCAGTTTTTTTCATTTTGAATGTTATAAATAATTGCGGTACAATAGTAAAATATGCCAAAAAGAGCAAAGCAAGCATTTTGAGTTGTATTTTATTCAAAAGGTGGCAACTCTATTATAAAGTATTGATAAATCTATAAATTCTGTAATATTTTTCATAAGTTTTGTTTAGTTTTATATCGACTTTTTATTTACATATCGTGTGATTTTACTTATAGCAATAGCTGGCAACTCTGCGCCAGAAAAAAATATTTATTGACATATGTTATTTACAAAAAAAAAAAAAAAAATAAATAAAAATAAAAAAAAATAAATTTAAAAAAATCCTCGTTTTCAGATTTACTTTTTTAGGTGGCATCTCTGTTGAAATATGTAGCCAAATTGAAAGAAAAAAACGAATATTTTCAACACAACTCTTAAATGCGCATGGAAAAAAGTTTTTATTAAGTTATCTGGAATTTTTTGATAGGTGGCAACTCTATACTAGATATTATTTGCAAAGATTTGAGAATATGCTGCTTTTTTATATTATTTTCAGTTTTGTTTGGTCCAAAAGTAACCATTTTAGTTCTTCACATATACTCAGATATCTCATATACTATGTCATACATTCATATATACATACATATGTACAGACATACATATACTATATATTTCCTTCCTCCACGAAAGTTTTATGAAAGTCCAAGCAATCCATATGAGGCTATTATTCGCTGAGCAGCCAAGCATTTATATCTGCAATATTTTTTATTATTTGCGCTCTAAAGTCATCCCTTCTTCATAAACGCAGCCAATTAAAGCGCTAACAAATTAAGAACGCCTCTTAAGCTCCGAAAGCTTGGCAGCCTTTTAGTTATTTATAATTCGGTGCGGCGATCAAAGGCACAAGTGCTTGCTGCATGCATCAATAAAGCAATGATTGCTCCATTTTGACGCAAAAGTGGCAGTGAGACGCACAAAGGAAACTGCAGCAACAGCTACAACAAAAAAACAACAACACCGCAAGACTTGAACAGTGACACAAGTGGCACTCGAATGAAATATGAAATTTCTCAAAAACCTCGTCTGAGTGGGCAATTTAAATTGAGTTAAGCTGCAGTTCAGCTAAGCCTCCATACTCAGGCACACATCCGCTTGTATATTTATATACGACAAAAATATATAGCGGCTAACTCTGTTGCAAGCCTATGAAATCCGAAAACCTGAGTGCCTGCAGATGAATTTAACTTTGTGTGTTTATTAAAAAGTAAATAGAGAAAAGGAGGCAAAAACTCGCCGGCCTTGAGCGACCGCAAAACGCTCCCAAGCGAGCTAAACACACTCCTGAAACTGTAAGTGCCGTTCGCATTCGGCTGCCTAATGGGTCAAGGTTACCGTCACAGCGTATTCGAGGTGGTAATGAAGAAGGCTGAAATATATAAGGTATGCTACATGCAGAGGCGTAAGGCGGGCTGTTGATGTAAGTGGCAAAAATACTATAAGATAAACAAAATATGTTAAAATGATGCAAAAATAAGTCTTTCTTGAATTTTCACTAATTTTGTACCAATGCAAGTAGATGGCTTCAGCCGTATCTGAAGTAGAAGTCTTGCCACAGCTGATGACAATTTGATTTTAATGACAGTATAGTGGCGAAAGGGAAAGTAAGAGGGAATAAGATGAGAGAGCACACCTTGGCAGAGATTACGAGTTGTGGAAATGAATCACTCTTTATAACACAATTTTGAATTTAGTTTTTATTTTCCAGTATACAACTCAAGTACAAATATATATAACAGGAAGAAATAGTGTCATAAATAAGGTTAATCTGACAATAAATGCCAACATTATAATTTTTTTTTTAAGTATTTCACCCAGTAGCTTATAAGCAGTGAATCAAATTTAAATTTCGGGATCACGAAGATTTTTGATAAATTGATTTATACTGAAATGAAAAAAATTATATCCTAGTTTGATAACTTGTACACAAATKACAAAAAGAAAATTTCGGGATCCCGAAATTTTTTTCGGGATTTTGTGCGAAATAATTTGGAAACTTAAATTGAATTAATTAGAAACGTATTTTATTAATTATACTATAATTTTTAAATGTTTACGGTAGGGTATATCGAAAACCGTGCTTTTATAACGAACCCCTGTCTCTTATACACATCTAGATGTGTATAAGAGACAGGTGTAGAGGTGGTCGAAGATGCGCCACGCTCCGGAAGGCCTGTCGTCGAAGATTGCGATAAAATCGCTGAATTGGTTGAAAGGGACCGGCATAGTAGCAGCCGTAGCATCGGTCAACAAACAAAAAAATTGTATGAACAATTGAAAATTGAAAAAAATTCAATAAAAATACCGCAAGACTTTTTTGACAAATTAATATAAATGCCATGTAATGTTTTTTCGACTGATAATAAACATTCGCTATTAAATTTGAATTTTCTGAGTTTTTTCTTTAAAAAAGTAGGCAACCTCGAAATGAATCACTCTTTATAACACAATTTTGAATTTAGTTTTTATTTTCCAGTATACAACTCAAGTACCAATATATATAACAGGAAGAAATAGTGTCTTTGAATTATGCCATCTTATGACCAAAAAATTTCTAAATCGAATCGAACCTATTCTAGACCCTAGGTACTGAGTTTGTGGTCCCCGGTTCCAATTGAGAAACTTTTTATCAAAAATATTGCTCAATCTGTGAGTTATATTATTGAGTTTCGTAAAGAATTTTCGCGGGCTTTGATACTTTCAAGTAGCATGAGTATAAAATGTTCGCCTACACCCGAAATTAGGCCTTTCTTACTTCTTCTGTTTCAGCTTAAACCTGTTGCTTCTTGATCGCAAAGGCAATTATACGGAAGTTTCTTGGATCTAGAAACTTCCAAACTTTCAGAAATACATTGCAACTTGAATGACTAACATTTTACTTTTTTGTCAAATGGTTCTTTTCAAGCAAAGTTCCGTGATGTAAAAAAATATATAGAACAAACTCCACATGCTTGCACTCCTTTGAAACTTTCAGTTTTAATACAGCATAAAGTATAAAGTAGGCATTAAATGAACATACATATATATATATATAATTATGTAAATATGTTTGCAAACCACTGACGCATTTCGAACTTAGCCAATTGAAATGCAGCGGTTGACGGTTTGCGCAATCAAATCAGCTGCTTACAAATGAAATGCATATGTTGTTATGTTGACTTTGGTTGAGGTAAAATATGGAAATATTCATTTACAATAGGTTACATAATTATTATGCGAAACTTTTTCATACCTGAATTTAACTCTAATTTTGCTATGCGAAAACATCAAAAGTCATTGTGGCATTGTGTGAAATTCTGATCCTAAGTTGCTTTATTATACTATTCAGAACGGTATTTTGAGAAATATATAAAAATTATATATAGTGAATTTTCTTTATGTAAATTTATGTAAATTTTCCACAGCTTATGAATTTGGTAAATATTTCAATAATATATAACTATAATTTAAATGTTTCTAATTTATAGAATTTTATGTACCAGACCTGACACATAGATGGCGCTACTAAAATTAAATGTGTATGATTCTTCAAAAAACGCGTGTATAAATTTGCTGTCGGATCATTAGTTTGTGAATAAAATCATTTTGAGTGAAGTAACTTTAAATATTCTTAAAAAACAGATAAAAACGAATTTCGCCTGTTGATCAAGTATTGCTTTTTAAAGAGAAAAAATATACTGCCTCAGGAAAATCAACCATCAATCAAGGATTGGTCTGCCAAGGGAAATGAGCACCGAAGGCGATGAATGCAGTGGATGATTTAAAGAGATTGTTACAGACGAAAACACCAAAAAGGTCCACAAAATTATTTTGGATGACCGCAAAGTGAAGACACTCTAAAGATATCAACTGCACGTGTACATCTTATAATTTAAGAGCATTTGGGTATGAGAAAGTTCTGTGCAAAGAACACGACGCGAGCTCCCCTTTGAGCAAACACAACGACGAGTTAATGATTTGGAGATGTTGAAGAATAATAAACAAGAGTTTTTGCGTCGATATGTGACAATACATGAAGCATGGTTTCACTATTTCACTCGAAATTCCAATCGACAATCATTCAAGTGCATTGCACACGATGGACTCGCTCCAAAAGCGGAACAACACAACAATCAACTGGCCAGGATATGACCGCATTTGAAGAAAACGAAAGTGCTGTTTCACAGTGCACCGAGTCACAAGTCAGTGAAAACGATGACAAAAACGTATGAATGGGACATCGAATTGCTTACGCTTCCACTATATTCCTCGGATATTGCACCCAGTGACTATTTCTTATTCTCAGCACTCAACAGAGTGCTCGGTGGCGGCTCAAAGCTTTCATTAAATGAAGCGATGATCGCCGAACCTAAGGAGTTTTTGGAAGCAGAGGACAAATTGTAGAACAAAAATTGTATCGAAAAGTTGAAAGATCGCTATAATCATTATATCACTTTTGAGTTGAATAAAAAAAAGAAAAATAAATGTGTTTTACTAATGTAGATCGCGGACTTTTTAATTGACCTATTACTTTAATATTCGGTGATAAATTTCGAAAAATTATGAATTCCATGATCGCTTAACCGAGCTTTGAAGGACCTCCGAGGAAAAAGGTGCCTCGCGTGAAACATGTTTCTTTGCTTGAAATAATCTTAAAGCCGAGAAGAAAAAATTTAATTATTAGTGCCATAACTAGGTACAGGTAAAGAATGAACGACTAATCAAATTATTTAATTTTGATAAAATGCCGGTTTCTACATTTCAGAGTAGCTTCATTGCAATATTATCAAAAATCTCATTCCTTCGTTCACTACCCAAAGTGTATATCCAAAAAATTTAATTCTCAATTCGATCAGTCCAGGCTTTTCGGAAAAAGGTAAAAAACTGCTTACTTAATCATTCTTAATTGTGCTCATATATCCTTAACTATTTGCCGAAATATTTTCAAATATATTCGATTTATGTATAATCAGATAAATATCTTTTTGAATTTGCAAGAACATATAAGGTCTTAACAAAAATGTTGAGACATTTAGAATATAGATTAAGAAACAACTTGTTAGTTAAATGTTTTCATAAGACCCGTGAAAAGAGGATCGACACACACCACCTCTTTGTCGAGCAAGGATTCCACTCCATTGGAGAGATCAGGCGCAAGCGGTCTTTACGCCAATAAAAGAGAAAAATATGAAGCAAAAAAACTTACACGAAAATTCGAATATGAAAATTTCCTTTTTGTAAAGCAAAAGTTTTATCTACAATAGTGTTTAAAACATACTCTTGTAGAACCCCCAAAGGTGATCTAGTTACCGATGCCCAGAGCATACTTGAATTATGGAGGGAACACTTCTCCAGCCTGCTGAATGGCAGTGAACGCACAACGCCAGGAGAAGGCGAACCCGATCCCCCAATCG
>NW_017536852.1:1522625-1552546 GCF_001853355.1 Bactrocera latifrons | reverse complement strand
AAGACCTCCACTCCGTTGGAAGGACCAAGTGGAGAAGGACCTGGCTACGCTTGGAATATCCAATTGGCGCCACGTAGCGAAAAGAAGAAACGACTGGTGCGCTGTTGTTAACTCGGCTATAATCGCGTAAGCGGTGTCTACGCCAATTAAGAAGAAGAAGAAGTGTTTAAAACATAATGTAAGGGCGTGTACTTGACATATACGTAACATTATATGTGCATAGTGGAAAATAATAGAAAAAAAAAATGTGTACTGACTTAGTCAAGTAGTAAGAGAAATGAACAACATATCTGACATAATAATATGCTCCATTCATTATTTCGCTGCTGTTATCAATATATCTGCTTGAAATTATCATTAGATTACATAGAGCGAAGCAAAGCACAAGGGCGACCACGTCGTATACGTAACTTGTACAGCAAACCGGAAAAAATAAAAAAAATAAAAAAAAAAAAACACCGTTGCAATCGCTTGGAATGCGAACGACTTTAAGCTCCCCCTCATTTATCCATAAACTGAATACATACATAACTGCCCTTGCAGGCCGCTACCCGCCGCCCTTAATGTCTGCAAGAATCCTATGTCACAGCAAAAGAGCTGCGAACAACTGCCGGACAAATCCACTGGCGATTCAATGCAAATGTTGACAAATGTGCTATGTAATCGCCTACGCAAGTTCTAACACACTGCGGAAGGTGGCAGGCGGCGAATCCGTGTAGTGCAAAATCAATAAGCTTGCACTAAGCCGCATTTGCCTGTTTGTGCCGACCAAATCCACAGCTCATGTCAAGTCAACTGAACGCTGTCCGCCGGCCGCAACTGAGCTAAGCACGCCAATAAACACAGTAGGCCGTGGCAGCTCGTCGTTGGAACGTAAGGGTATTACTTTGATTCGATTACAAGCTATGCGGCGAGCTTAGACATGCGCTGCGTGGGTGCGGTCTTCTATGGAAGAGATAAGGCAAAGCTGCCATGGCTCGTTGGTTGTTCAAATGGGAATTGTAACGGCTTATTTGAGTAGCTTAGCAGTTCAACTTTAAAGCGTTGAACAAATATGGTGTGCAAAATACTCAAGCTACTAAGTAATAAAGTTGCTCTTTAGCTGTGATAAATACCCAAAATGTTGCCAATTTTCATAAAAAAAAAAGTAATCAAAAACTCACATGAACCAACTTTTGATACCCGAAAATTAGTAACAGCCACTTTCAAAGATGTGCAGAAGTAATTAAATTTTCATCGAAACGTTATTGAGTATCCCAACCGGGGTGTAGGTGCTTTAATGGATTCTTTGTGGTTTCTCGTCATATGTGCTTTCATAATGCCATTAGACCCTTACCATGCCGCTCACATATAACTAAACATTTACTTTGGCGATGGCTTGCATGCTTAATCGTAGTTATCTACCGTTATTCGCCTCATAAAGTGCACACACACTTATAGACACATATATGAGCATAGTACCAAGTTACCCGCTTTAATGTGCCTGTTTGTGTTTGACATGTGTCATTTTGTTGCTGTGTTGGCAGAAAACGCCACACAATGAAGTCCTCGCCTTGGCGGGCCTGTAACATAGCAGAAGGGTATTGCAGCTATAATTGCTTTCCGCAAAACTACATGTACGAGTAGGCACCACTGCCGCCCTCATGCTCGAAATATGAAACAGAGTCACACAAACACTCAGGCACAGATACTCACATACGAGTATGTGCGCTCTTAACGGCATTTCATGTCGAGTGTAGTTTGTGGTTTATGTTGATCACATCACAAAGTGCCTAAACTTGTTCCGAATACATTAGAGTTCAGCCACAAAGGTTTGCTGGTATGTGTTTCGGCTAATATCTGCACACATATGCTGTTATGTCACGTGGTCGGCTTACTCGAAAATTCTGAGGATTAATGCCCATTGTTAATTTTCATACTTAATTTATTGACTGAGTTTGACAAGTGATGGCTGAGCAGCACAGCTAGAGTTGCGTCGGAGATAACGTAATTTGAAGGTATGTGAGAAAAGGCTATTGAAAATTGCTTTTAGGTGCGGATGGCGTTGACGGACTACTTTAAAAGCTTCTGAAAGGTTTATAAATAGCTTTAAGATATTTCTTACACCTAAATTGGAACTACCAAAATAAGTTTTTAAAATCAGAAAGTTTGATAAATGAAGTAAATTTTCGGGATCTCGAAATAAATTTCGGGACTTTTTGTGATTATTGATGTGTTCAAGTAAGTTTTCTAAAATAAAAAGTTTCATAAAAAAAATAATATACGGGGTCGCGAAATTATCGGGGTCAGTTTCGGGATTTTATGCGATTCTAAATTTATTGAAGGTAGTTTTCTAAAATAGAAAGTGTGATAACTAATTTCGGGATCCCGAAAGTTTGCGATCAGTTTCGGGATTTTATGTGATTATAAATTTCTTTAGCGAAATTTTCTAAATTAGAAAATGTGATAAGTAGAAATAAAATTTGGCAGGGTCACGAAATTTTCGGGAACAGTTTCGGGATTTTACATGATTTAGATCAATTAAATATTGCTTAAATTTGAAATGAAAAATTTTTAGACATATGAATATTAGTTCATTGTTATACCATCTCTATAGTGCATATAAAAGACAGTTAATAGTAATAGAGGCAAGCGGTCAGTTATGAGTTACAAATCCACACTAAGGAGAAGAACGATGCTAAAAAGTCGCTATTATCCATAAAAACACTTTAAATTATCATATTTAAGTATATTGGAAAATAAATTTTAATTTCGGGATCATGAACCTTTTTGCTAAATTTATTTATACTGAAATACTGAAATTATAACCTATTGGGATAATTTGTATAAAAATCGTCTAATTACAAAAACAAAATTTCGAGATCCCGAATTTTTTTTCGGGGTCTTGTCAGATATACTAATTTTAGACACATAAACACATAAGGTTAATCTGATAATAAATGCCAACATTATAATTTTTTTTTTTAAGTATTTCACCCAGTAGCTTATAAGCAGTGAATCAAATTTAAATTTCGGGATCACGAAGATTTTTGATAAATTGATTTATACTGAAATGAAAAAAATTATATCCTAGTTTGATAACTTGTACACAAATGACAAAAAGAAAATTTCGGGATCCCGAAAWWTKTTTCGGGATTTTGTGCGAAATATTTTGGAAACTTAAATTGAATTAATTAGAAACGTATTTTATTAATTATACTATAATTTTTAAATGTTTACGGTAGGGTATATCGAAAACCGYGCTTTTATAACGAACCCTGTCAAATAAGATTCTATAAACTTAATCCAATGGTAATACTTCTAATTTACTGCGATGCATACGTGCGCATATTTRTATTTACTGTTAAAKTATACATACAACTGTCAGCATAACAGTGACTTTGACATTTTGAAAGAYTAAGGTAAGGACGATTAATAGCAKGTTGTCAATTAAACCAAAGCTTCGGGAACCCTTGTCAAAAGGCAGAGTGACAATAAATCAAAAACAATATTTGACTTTATGAACGACTTCTGAATCAACGCGCAGACGAAAATGGTCGCGAAATAAAAATAAATCTTAATCGAAAGATGAGTAAGATTTATTTCTAATGTGACCTTTTTTGAATAATTTTGTACTGAAATAGGGCGAGCAGTCATGCAGACTCATGGCAGCTGTAATTAGCGCAGATAAGAAACTAAATTATAAACTTTCCAGTGGCAACTTAATAAATAATGAAATAAAAAATTATTATTTTTTTTTTTATAAAAATCAATTTCCTATTCAAAATATCTTTTATGTCTTATTTTATATTCATCCCTTTGTATTAATTTGTGCATAAGAGCAGTCAAGGTCCCCGTGATATACATATAAAGTAATGAATTCTTCCTTTCAACCACTTGCGGCCTCACTAGATATGAGCGCATAATTTTCACGCCACAATAAATACACTTCCTCTCAGCGTATATTTAGGCGCGCATAGAAATGCCATTCCGGCGCCTGCTGCTTTTCACTTTTCATGCCGTGTAATATGCCACTTTGCGTTGTGGAATTGTGTTAAGTGCAACACTTTATGCGCTCAAGATAATTTTTCATCACACATACGCCATGGCGACGCAGATGTGATGTATGCGTATTTGCACAGACAGCCTATGGCGAGCGGGCGAAATATATTACTTTATTATCCGAGCTGTTTTTGTGTTCGTTTTTTACATTCTCTTGCAGCATCCAGTTGACTACGTTCATTCACACACATACACCAAGTTATCTATGAAATATTCATATGTGAAAAATTGAGCATCGTAGTAGAGACCGTAATGATTCAGCAGAAATACAAGCTGGAGGCCAAAGTTCAATATCTTGATGGAAGGTTTGACAATTGCAAATTTTTATGTGCGTCTACAAAATTACATAAAGACATAAGTTTTTGGAACTAACAAGAGTTGCCAATAGTTAATGAAATTCGTTTTGTATATGGTGGTAAGAAAAAAGTTGTTTATCTCTTAGTCCTCAAGTCTAAATTGCTGCTAGACTCATGAATTACTATTATTACTTTGGTCTGAATAAAACTAGGATTCCAACATAGTATAAAAACCTTCAACAGTATATGATCTTTTGGTGTGGACTTTTCTGCTGAAAGTTTTTGTGCCATGTTAAAATCTTAGCTTTACTGAGACCGAAGTAATAGTTTGGTTAGTAGTAGTAGTTGGAAAAAGTAGTCAACCTGCATGGCAGTGGAAAGCTCTGCATTCAAATCAGCTGCAGGATTGGCGACGCTAGATGAATTCTCCACAAGGACCTTCATGCACAGCTAAATAGTCAGGGTTAGTGGAGATTGGTGGATAAACCGGAATCTATTGTTCAGAGCTGGATCACATGCGACCCTTCGATTTTTTGGAATACTGCAATGTATTCCAGGCGGAAGTATTTGCGACCAGAAAAATGACTGAGATATCAACACCAATGCAGGAAACAACATAAAAAATATTAATATATAAGTATGCCGATAGCTACGTGGAAATTAAGGCAATAAACTCACATCGCATAGCGTCAGGGAATATTCTTAGAAGCTAGAAGACATTAGATGTGGAGGTTACTTGAAAGCCGCTGCATGTATTATATATTGGGTTCCGGGAAACAAAGGAGTTTCTGCAAGGTGCAGAGAAGTAGGTATGAGAGAGAGATACTGGAACAACTACCATGCTTCTGTTCAAAATTATATAGAACTTGACTTGAATATGTAAAAGCTTCGCAGTTCAAGGGACTAGATGAAGTATCAAATCAATTAAATGACCTTAAACTGTCCAAAAAAATATAATATATAAAATGTCAATTTAACTTTTTGTTAGCTGCTTCACTATTTGAAAACGTGGATCCAAGGTCCTTTAACCTGTATCTGTAGTTAGGATATAAGCTAGGCCAACGTTGTGTAAATGCTTCTTTAGCTTGTAGTCACCAGTGTAGCATGCGACCAGTAATATGAGTTTGTCCCTAGGGAGGTTGATTGCATGTAATATTTGATATGATAAATCAGGCCTTGCGTCCCTATAAGCTAAGCACTATAAAGAAAAAAATATATATACAACTGTGTAACACCTCAAAAACGTGAACAAACTTCTTTACACATATCTAAACCTAAGCATTCCTTTTCATATTTCACGTATCTTTCGCCTAGTCCAGCGCTCTGCCTCCACACAACCCCACCAATTTATGCCAGTTTATTAATAGTTTCCACTCTGTGTGTATTTGCGAAGTTCGCCCTTCCGTTGGCATCGGCTTGCAACGGTTTGCTTGAGTTGCTCGAAGGCCCTTTCGCATCGCCGCTTATTTGCCGCACCAACTGCGCTTTTTATTGCATTACTTTGCCGCCCGCAACCGCACACGCGCCGCACGGGCAATGCAATATTCGAAACGCGCACAGTTTTGCAATTCACATTTAGCATTTAGTGGTTTGCGAAAATATTAAACCCATTGCAGTGCAAGCAAAATGTTATTGTTGTTTACTTGCTTTGCCTGTCAAAGGTGACTAAGAGTTTATAGGGTGGAAAGTGGAGCGTAAAGTTTAGCAGGAAACTAAAACTTGCTGCGAGAAATGTTAAAAAATGAAATTACTCGTTATGAGCCTGCTTTCGCAGCTCAATTTAGAACAAATTTTTTTATGATAATATATTACATATATTATCGCCGAATATTTTTAGGCGATTTATTCAAATTTCTCTTTCAAAAAAGTCCGTCAATCGAGCTGAATATTTTTATATAAATATTATAATTTGTTTTTGCGAAACAATCGCAAATGAGAAGAAACTTCTAGGAAATAGTATTAAAAAAAGCATCACTGCAAAATAATCTTACATTACTTTACTTAAGTTTACACACGAAGCAAAAACAATATAATAGAAACCACTCATAGTGAATCAAAATTTGAGTTTTGGTTATAAAATGGTTATATATTGGTTATATATCAGTTATGTATAGCTTATATATTAGTCATACATTGGTTATATATTGGTTATATATGGGTTATATATCATGCTACATACATGTGAAGTGATATAGCGAATCGGAAACAATAAAAAACTCAAGTGCGCTTCTTTCGCATTGATGATACGTAGTTTAGCATTTGAGGTGACGAAATATTTCGAACCTTTTTGTTGACTTCCTTCCAATTAGGTTAAAATCTTAAAAATTCAAAAAAAAAAAATCGACAAACAAATGTAGCTTAAAAATTGATAGCAACCGTAAAAATATTTATGTACACTAAGCATAACAGAGTCATTAAAAACTTCAATTACCGCCTCAGCAATTACAAAACTAAACCGCTAACTATTGTCTTACCATCAAACGCCCTCTCGAATTATAACTCCAGCAGTTCGTTAAATCTCCGTTAAACCAAAGTGATAAACGCGTTTATATCCCCATTCAGAATTTTAAGCAGCCAACCCACTGTCATTTTTCTAAATACCATCTACATGCAGTTTTCTTATTTAAACACCACCCCTCGTGAAACTATCCACCAACGATTTGTCTTGATGACCGCCTTCACAATCATTTTCATGGTCATCAACTTCAACGCGTCACTTGCAACATCCTTGTGGCATACATACATATRTACACAGGCGAGTACTTAAATCAATTTCATGGCCCCTTTTAGTGTCCATCAAAGCGGGTTTGTTTAACAACGTCAGTTATCAGTAACCGCAATGGCACTTATATAGCCACACGGCTGGAAGATGTGGCGCTCCGCAAGTGCAAATGCAACAAGCAAAGCACTAGTATATGTATGTAGTCTGTATATTATAACGATGAGTCAAGTTAAAGGTATTTGCATCTGTTATATACATATATATAAATATGTTTACTCCTAGTGATTTGTATATTAAATAAACTGTCCGACTTATTAACGTCACATACTTTCCGCTTCGCCTTTCTGACGCATCCTCGCGGCGTTTTTGCGTCAGTGTGCCTGTTTTGGACCAGAGCGTAGGTCGAGGTGACATAGTAGACAGACAAATGGCAAGCTATTTGGAGTAGTTTTCCACATACTTGCTTGTGGCCAGACAGTGGCAGTGGTGAAAAGCTGGAGAAAGGAAAGAATTTTTTTTTTTTTAATGTCCTCTATATAATTTTCGCCCTCAATATTGTATTTCCTTATCTGAAATTATTTATATGGAATATCAGTCAAATATATGACAATATTATTTTTCACTCTCAATGTGATACTTCTTATTACAGGAAAAATATACATTCCGAAGGTGATGAAAGTCGAGCCATAACTGACGGGTGTATAAATAATATTCCCACAGCGCCACCTAGTCTGTTGCTTTTGAGCAGAATTAGTTAGGATTAAGTTCTAGATCTTGTTCCTTCATCTAGTCTGGTTGTGTGTTTCATAAGTAGTCGAGCCGAGAACTCGGCATCAGGAAAGAACTGATTTCTCGCTACCACCGAGCTCACAGCTATAACATTTATGCTTTGACGCAATTATCAAGAAAACTTCTCACAAATCGTTAAAGCGCTTTGGACATATAGAAAACTTGTTGAGTCGGTTAATATCAGTTAAGGGTGCTTATGATCAGTATAAAAGGTCTTCTGTATCAAAATATACCAGCATTGTCAGCTGTTAAAGCTTTTTCGTTATACCTAGCATCAAATCTGTTTGAATAAACTGGGTAGAGACACTTGTTTGTTTTCAGTTGGTCATCTGAATTGCAAGTTCAGTCACTTTTTGACCGTTAACGACTGTTACAGATTCCTGTAGACTCATAGTTGGCTGACTCGTCACCCCAAATTGCACAAAGCCAAATGCCTTCCTGACGGGCTTTTAATTTACCTAAATCGTTATCTTCAGAAAACTTTTGCTTTCGGTATACTTCTTGGAGTGCCCCATTATCCTCTCGTCTTATGATATCCAATCTTTGTCGAGATTGGATCTCAAATATGATATCCGATCTTGGTAAATTAAAATAGAGAAATCTTGACGCTTTACTCCATATAAATTGCGTTCGTTTTTTAAAAAAGTACATCATCATATCGAATTCGAGTTCGAAGGAGTTTGCAGAATTTTGCTCAAACTACTACCGACTAGACGACAGGTATACTAAAACTGGAGACATTTGGCGAAACCTGGGTTAGTATGATTTAGGTTTAGAGGTTTTAGATCCTAATAGAGATCTCATTGGACAGCTTGAAACCTAAGGGCCATTATGGTACCGAAAAAACTGTTATATATTATAATTGATCACGAGATCTGTATAATCGATACTCATGTAAGATTCGGCTCTGTCTTCTGGTTTGCCGAAGCTGAGGCTACCGATATGTTTCAACATCAGTCGGGGAAGGCTAGACAATGATGGAGAAAGTGCCTGGCTGCTACCACCTCAGCCTCCTCCATAGAAATTCGGGTCCGTTCCGGTTACGTAGTCCCGACTGTCGTACGACTGATGTCGCCTCCTCCTAGTTGTTTTTATTTATAATAATTTTTTAAAATTATTCGGTACTATTTCTTAAACTAAGATTTCTTTAAACAAAAATTTTGTATTTTTGATACAAAAAATGAAAAAAAGGAAAATAAATTAAGTATAAAATTTTAATATGAAAAACAATATAAAAATAATAATCAATTAATACTTACAATACTTTAAATTTTTTTCAGATTTAATTAAGTTTTTTTTTCATTTTACTTTCTTAAATTCCACATTTATTTGAAAATATTTTTTTATTCAGAATTTTTTGTAACAAAACTACCATATTGAGATAAAACAACAAGAAATATTTTTCAAATCACTGTAAACACGGGTAAAATTTGCCTCGGTCGACATTTTACCTTTCTTTCGATTACATCTTTCACTCCCCCACACTTTTAACGTCAGCTATAATGTATGTAAGCGTATTTTTCCTCGACATTTCTCCGACAATTTTATATGGCACAGTCTGCAACAATGTCTGTGCGGTTATTTACGGTCTCTGTCTACTCGGCTGATAACTGTGTCTGCGCACGCCATCACAACCGCCGCCACACTAGTACATCCGCTTATTAACCGCAAACGCCTACATTTTCCGGCGCTCAACTGGCACTTCACACTCATCCCGCACGGACCGACGCTTATCCTGAAGGTTGTAAATCAGCGCCCGTGGCAGACGCGCAAAGCAGAAAAAATGCTAATGCAGCACCAAGGAGGGTTGCTTGCGCCAGTAAAGTGGTGTGCTGGCAGCAGGAGCCGAACCCAGACTCACACCGCCATAACGATTATCTGCGTTCAATCGCAATGGGGCTGCTCACGGGTGTGCCATGTGTCAGGCTTAGTCACACACACACACACACACACGTACATATATGCTGTTATATTTTATATCTTCCTTATATTTTTTTACCTTCGCCATTTCTCTTTTATTTCTTCTACCAATTTTCTCTGTTTTCTTTTATTTTATTGCTGCCTGTGGCCAACTGCTCGCCACACAGAGTCTGCTGCGTCGCTCATTCCTTGGCCATAAACTCAGTTTCTCAGTTTTGCAGGTGGCATAATAAGGGCAGTGTGATGGCCAAGCCAAGAGACAAGCAGAAGGCAAGAGCGGTGGCAAAAGGAAGGGGAAAAAAGGAAAGAAAGAAAACAAAGTAAAGGACACCGTAGTGGAGGCAATGAATGCGAAAATAAAATATTATTACAAATTGTAAACAATTTAAGTGCGGCACATCAAAACGAAATGAAATGCATGGAATCCCGCCAGCTCTCACTGCTTCCACCCACTTGCCACACGCTTTCGCTCGCACTGGCAGTTACTTAAGCGCCAATTTGCTTTGATTTACTTTTGACTTAATATACTAACTGTACATTTGTGTGAGTGTGAGTGTGAATGCATGCACTTTTATGTTATGCGTCCATTTTATTTTTAGGAATGTAGTTTATGTTGCGGGCAATGCGCTCTGACATAAGTACAGTGAGAAACTGGGCCATGTCCGAGAGCAAACGTTGCATAAATGTAGTTAAATGTGGAATTGATTTACATTCATTCTGAACTTTGAAATACAAAAATGTAAGGAATGTGGAAAATAAATTTTCAAATGAATATTGAAATTTTCTTCGATTTAAAAGTATTAAGCACCATCATAACAAAAATATTTGGTATGATTTTCAAAGAGAGCTGTCTATGGCGAGTTAACTGCAGAAAAAAAACTTTACATTATATAATCCTAGTATGAGACTACTGACTCATACTTTTTTCTAAATCTGTAATGCTCTCAGCGCCATCTATTGGATACATTTTATTAGTCTTCATATACTGATAACAAAAATAAAAAATTATTGATTGAGTCTCAAGGTCAAATCTTGCCCTAATATATATCGTGACAAAAAAAAAAAAANAAAAAAAAAAAAAAGAGTTCGAAAATTATAAATGAGACGCTAATATTTAATTATCATCCATATTTATTTTACCAAAGTAAAAGCACCAGATTTAAAAAAACTTCAGCTTGCGGTGGCCTTCAGCTCCTTCAGCGAATTTTGTTTCATCTGTTCTATCGAAGCCTGGACAAAGATAGTTTCGATTTTGGAGACTTCACTGGTTTACGTATGAGGCAAACACCCTGTGAGAGCCTCAGTATAGTAGGTAGGTTATTAAATATAATCGCGCGAAAATCTTCGAGATTTAATTTTTAGCCGAAGTGAATATTTTTAGTTACTGTAACCTACACAAATAGAATGACATGTCGAAACGTTCTGAATATATTTAATATCAAAAATGTCAAATTTTATGATATAGTTTTAAATTATCACATTGCAACACTAGGGTTGATGAATCCCGATATATAAAAGAAAACCTACCTAGAATGGAAAGCATACGAGCTGACTAATCGACAGTAAAGGAACACGTTTATCGCTGTTTTTGACTTAACAGTGGCAGTAATGCTGTCTTGACTAAGCTTTCCAAGAAATTTATGTTAAATTTGGAAATTTACGGGTGATCCAAATAGACATACTTTTTCCAATAGTCATGTTTTGATAGATCACGCGTGAGTCGTATAAAGTTGTCATGTAAATTTTATTCAGTATTGTTTGACAATAAAAAACTTACGCTAAAACAACGCCTACAAGTCGTTCAACTTTATCACGAAAAATCACGTTCTTTAAAGAATGTGTTTCGCTTGCTTCGCTCAACTAATGGTCAACATAATCTTCCTACTAAGCGTACTATTCGCAACACCTCCACTCATCTTGAGACCCAGCATTCATTATTGTATAATATTGGACCAATAGACCATGCCTAGCACAGTGGAGAGTCGATTCGGCGCCCTTCTCAGCAACTCCAAATGATGTGAAATTGACAGCATAAAAAATACAGCTTGTGCAAGAACTGAAGTCGCTTGAACTTCCCAAGTTACACTTTAGGTAAAGGATAATTTCACGTTTCACTGCTCGCCAGTTAGCAGTCGAAATGCTCGAACGACTAGTTAAGGAGTTAATCTTCAAACAAATAAATATCATGAATGTTCTTTTTCATTGATATTTAAGCAGTCCCCATTAGATTTGAAGTTTCTTGGTTTTTTCTTTGAAAAGGAAGGAAATCTCGAAAAGGCTCACTCCTTATATATTATTTTAAAATGGTCTTTATATATATATATGTAGGAATAATCAAAGAAGTACAAATCTGGTTGGGTAGCTTCTGTTGAGATATAGTTGTTTTCAATTGGACAAGTTGGAAGCGCAGGCTGCTAGATTGAAAATATTATACTTAAGATACGTACTATAGCCTCTGCTTTGAATTGGTGAAGATCTGTCTTTGGGTAGCAGGCCATGTGAATTAATGTGAAGATGAAGTCGAAGACGAAGTTTTGTTGGTTTTTTTTTTTTTTTTTGGATTATTCTTATACCAATATTCCCCGGGATTTGTTGCTACTGCATTCCACTTTGTGTTTCTTGAATGGTGTCTTTTTCTATGTCTACTTTTACGACTTTTACGGCGAAACAGCTGTTAGTTCTTGATAAATGAAGGGTTAAAAATTGAAAGGTAGCAGCGTTCAGTAACGTCTTGAGACCTCATCTAAAGGCATCTGTTTACCATAAGCGCCAAAAGTTGATGGCTACTTCTTTGGAAGACCTTAGACACTGACCCGTAAATTGAATTTTAGGACTATTAAAAAGAAACACATATATTATTTTTCCAATAATTTACACGCTGGAAAGAGGTAGTTGAATTACGTTGCAATCGGCTTTCACTTATTTGAAAGTATAGTGTTTGTAGATAGACTTAAACTGGTGCAATGCAAATAATTCAAAATGTATTTCTATTGCCTCAAAAGGTATGCAAATTTTTCGAACCTTTCCCTTAGCTGATAGAGGTTTATAGCAAAAAACTATTATTATTTTATATTATGCGCCTAAATGTATGCTTTCAAATAAAAAAAATAGGTGTGTTTAAACAAAGAAATCAGCTGTTTCGCAGCCAATATTGGTTCCAATATCCACGTACATGTTATACGGAATAAAATGTCAGCATATCTAACACAAATTTGTATATTTGTTTAATTTCGCTTTACGGTACATTGGATTTATAAACAGTTAACGGTGAATGCTACAGTAAGTAAGGCCTTAAAAGGCATATAAATAATTTAATTTCAACATTTTGCATCGCAAAATTATTAACTTTTTCTGTAGCTTACTAAAAGTAGCAATTTTGCAAAATATTCTTTGAATTAGTTACTATTGCCACATGTGTCGCATTAAAATGTCAATGGTACTCGAATAGATGAAAAGTGGAAGTTGCATAAAAGCCAAAAAACTTTTAAGCTACTTACATATTTATGGCTTTTTATAATCAAATGTATGGCAACATTACTTTATCACTTTTTTAGCGTGCACTTTTGGAGCGCCTTAAACTATGCTACGGAAATCAGCGCCATTAGCAATTAATTATGCCATAAGCAATGTTTTATAAAACCAAAGTACACAAATCGCTTAAGCATACATATTTAAGTATGATATGTATAGATATATAATTAGATGTGTATGTGTATAGTATGTACAAGTCTGTACATATTTACCACACATATTTAATGCCTTTAAACAAATGTGCAAATGTTTCCACTTACTTTAAAATTATAATGAATATTTATAGATTGCTGCATATGAAAATGTTGCATGCCACACAACACGTGCAACAATAGGCATTTTTATTACAATTTTAATTTAACTACACGCACACATGCCCGAGTATATAAAAATTAATTATTTTCACGCGGCCACTGCGCTATTGCAAGCGAGTTTAATCATTTCTCACACACACACACACACACGTATGCACGCGTAAAATTCTTGTAATGTCTGTGTGTGGAATGAAATATAGTTGTGAAGCAACAATCGCGCGTTCAGCGAACAATTGCAGCGCAAAAAATATTTACACAATAACTGYGTTGTTGTTGTTGTGTGTGGTGTTTGCAAAAACCAGCAACAACACCGCGCACAATTTTGCACAACGGAAATTTTCATACAAACAATGGCGGTGACATTTCCGGCAACAATGAATTTGTCCTGTTGGCGGGTGGGCGCGGGGCGCTAGCTGTCATTTTCCATCGACACACACACACACACATATAAACACTTTAGTGTATGTGTTATAAAGCACATACACATATGCCACAGCGACAAATGTGCAGCGCAAAGGCAGACAAAAGCGTGACAATGATGGCCACCAGTTTCGGTGGTGATAATAGGTGGCAATTTTTCAACAAGATACACATGTCTACTATATTTATATATACATATATATCGATAGCAATGTGCTTGTGGCTATGTTTACTGATATTGTGTACCCTCAACAGAGTAGTCGGAGTTTCTATAAAATATAACTTCATACAAATATGCGAACTAGTGCCTCAATTTTTGAGTTATCCATCTGAAATTTTGCGCAGGCTCTTTTCTTCCCAAAAAACAGCTAATTTGTCAGAACTGCCGATATCGGTCCACTGTAGCTTATAACTGCCATACAAACTGCCTGCACAATATCATATCGCTATATGGAAAACTTTTTAACTTGAAGCGTTATCTTTATAAAAATTTGTATGGATTATTGCACTAGAGAATGTTATAATCTGACAGCAAATTGTTTAGATCGGAGCTTTATAGCATATAGCTGCCGTAGAAACTGACCGATCAAAAATAAGTTCTTGTACGATAAATTTCTTAATTTTATAAGATATCTTCATGAAATTTGATAGAATTTATTATTTCAGACAACGCTATAATCTCAGAAGAAAACGTTCAGATTGGATCACTATAACATATAGCTGTCATTCAAACAGAACGATTAAAATTAAATCCTTGTATGAAAACTTTTTCATTTGGAGAGATATTAACACGACTTTTTACACAAATTATTATCCAAGATGTTTCCTTAATTTCCAAAGAAATCGTTCTGATCGGACCACTATAGCATATAGCTGCCGTATAAACTAATAGAACAAAATCAAGTTCATGTATGAAAAAGTTCTTAATTTTATAAGATATCTTCACGAAATTTGGGAGAAGTCACAACGTCAGTCAAAGGTATAATCTCAGAAGAAATCGTTTAGATCGAATCACTATAACATATAGCTGTCATGCAAACTGTATAACCAAAGTCAAGTCCTTATATGAAAATCTTTTTCAATTGAAGAGATATCATCATGAAATTCTACAAAAACTATTATCCAAGACATATCTTTAATGTGCAGAAAAATTGCTTAGATCGGACTACTATAACATATAGCCACCATACAGCTGATTGATCAAAATCAAAAGGATATACCCTTTTATGCTGTAATAAATACACTTATGCGGATTATTATAGATTCGTTGTAGCCTAAGTTAACTGCTTTTTAATGATTTGCTTTAGATATGCCATTTTTCTGTTTTCTCACTTTCACCTTTCACGCGCTCTTTGTTCCATTTACCGCCTTTGCTGTACTTGTGTATGTCTGTTGCATATGTGTGTGTGTGCATRACACTTAACAACTTTTGTTATCACTTGGTTTAGTTTTTGTTATTATATTTTTTCTATTGTTTTTCGTCTTTTTTCACTACTTTTTGTAATTTTTTCTACTACCATTTTATTTTTCTACTACTTTTTGTAATTTTTTCTACTATTTTTTTATTTTTCTACTACTTTTTCAATTTTCTACTACTTTTCATATTTTTTTTTTACTCCCTTTTATATTTTTTTCCACTACTTTTCATATTTTGTGCGCAAAAGCATATTTATTGCTTATTATTTTTTGTGGTTGCCATATTTTCACACACTACAGCACACTTCCATATTATTTTTTATTTTTGTATTTTTTATTTTCCGCCTATTAATCACATTTTCAGTGCTACTGCAGGCTCAGCACTATACACCAAGCAACTGATAAGCCACGCACTCAGCGCCCACACACATTCCGCTGCATTGAAGCGTGTACAATTTGCAGTGACACGACACCCAGCTGACGGTGCAAACAAAAAACATACAAATCTGTCAACGCCATGCACGCCGGCGGGTCAACGCACGTAGCGCTGACACCAAGCAAAACACAAAAACAAACAACAAAAACTAGTAATTACTTTACTTTTGTGCGCCAGCAGCCGGCGATGTGGAAAATTCTGTGATAAACAGCCGGCAGAACGCGGCGAAGGCGCAGCAATTGAGTTTAGAAAAAAAAATTTATATTATTTTTAGACACTTGCAACACTTTTGGCGCACTTCAACAATTTTTTACACTTCTAGCTTTAAAATTAATATATTTTCTCATATTTTTAGTAAAAAAAAATATCACCTAAACACTTTGCCTGTTAGCTTGCACAACTCACAAATCACTGGCGAACACTGACAAAAGCGTATGTACTAAGCGCGTAACAATAGCAACAACAACAATAATTCAATTAATCACAATAAAAAGGTAAGAATGTTGAAAATGAATATGCAAACAAATTGAAAAATAAGCGCGTTAGAGTTTCAAATGTGAAGCGGCGAAATTTTGTCTCTCATGTCAACACGCGCCAAAATGTTACTTGCGACTGATAGCTGGTCGCCAGACGACGTGAGAACAATAACAGCAGGCGCGCGTACATAAAGCTTCATATATTTGTATACGCGCGTGTATGTGTGCGTGTGTGCATGTATACGTCAAGTGTGTAGATACACGATGGTTACACGGTTCGTAATTGTATATGTGCACGCAGTCACTCATACGCCAGGGTGGCTGTGTGTGAATTCCATTGAAGAATTCAAAATCGAAAAGCGCGCTACACCTTGACACACACACACACAAATACATTTGTGTATATACATATACACTGACGAACTACTATACACTGATATGAAAGCTCGTCCTTTGCCTTTACTTGCCTGGTGTTTGGTGCGCGCCAATGTGTTGGTATAAACACAACCCATATGTTTTCGCTTTTTTGCTCTTTATTTCAATTTAAAAAAAATTCCTTATGTTGATTTTCAAGTTTCTTGTAACGTGAGCTTTCACATGAAAGCTTTAAGCGCTGCATGCAGCTATGCAGCGGAGTAGAAAAACTCTTAGTTTCGAGTACAGCGTCTATAAGAGCGCAGTCTCTTACCCACTGAGGTGCGTATTAGTAGAAATTCACCACAAAAACGCTCTCTTAAGCAGTAAAGCTCCGTTTTGTAAGCTTTTTGAGCTTTTATATCTCTTTTGGGCTACAATAACTGCTTAACTACACCACCTGTTGCACGCCATACAAAAAATATGAAAAGAAATGTCAACTAATTCAACATGCAATGCGGTAAGCAAGAGTAGCTTAAATAAAGAGCAAAGAGCCAAAGAGAGAGAGAGAGAGAGAGCAAAAATTGAAAAATGAAAACCCTTTCTGAGGTTTTTTTTTTTTTGTTTTTGTCTTAAAAAGAGACTTTCACTTCAAGAATGCAAGAGTAGTGGTTGAGTGTGACTAGCGTGACAACACTGCTGTGGTGAATAGGTGATTCAGTTATTCTTCTGAGAAACTCTTGATTTGAATTTTAAACTAAAATGGGGCTTTAAATTTGAACTAAAATTAAATTTAAACTGGAATTGATAACAAATTTAAAAATAAAACTTAGCAAAAACTCAATAATAACTGCATACATAATATAGTGGTGAAATATGGCTTTGGTAATGACTCAACATCTGTCATAAAAAAACTTTGACATGAACTAAATCCGAATTCTTACTTTTTAATTATTCATCTACAAAATGCTACAAAATCATATTTTAGAGACTAGTTAGCTCTTTTCCATATGCTATGCTGAAAGTACTAAAAAATAATTATATAATTATAGTTCTACTACGAAAAATAATATTAAAAAAATCTAGCATTTCACCATTTGGTGTTATTTATAAAGATTAAAGGTGCAATATATTTCTAAAATGTGTTTGTCGGTAGAATTTTGGCGCAAAATTTAACTCAAATATGTAGTCTTTTTTTTTTTTTTTTTAGGTATGCACCACATGAAGATTAGTATAGAGAATAGACTACCGGGTGCTAGTGAGGCGACGCAAACCCTATCCGGAAACATGGATCCATGGGCGTTGTGCAGTCGAACAGTCGATGTTATACAGATGCCTATTCAGCTTGCAGTGGCCACTATACAATGCAACAGGTAGCCTGAGTTTGTAACTGGGGTGGTTAATTACAAATTTGATCCAACTCAGGTTGTATTCTCCAATTAACAACTTGGCATGTCTCACACCATGTGCGTGTTGCCCGAGACATCATTCGTCTTCAAAAGGAAAATTACTGTTATCAAATGGTGCAGCTTAGCATTTTTTGCCACGCTCGCTCATCTAAAACTTGTTCAACACTTACAGCAAAAATTATATTAAAGATGACCTTCGGTTGGGGTTTTCCTCACATTGAAGTAATGAACAAGTATTCTGTGGAAAAGCAGCATTTCAGACACAAAATTCAGCATATTTGCGGTAATTTTTTCCTTATGTTTTAAATGAATGAATTTTACTATAAAATAAGCAGAAGGGTACTAGTTATGCAACACATATTCGGAACGCTATCACTTAGCAAAACGCATGAATATATCAGTTATATGCGGAATATGTCAATTACATCAAATACTCCAAACTTAGACCTTCTGCACATATATAGTTTAGGTTCACAAATTTTTAATAGTAATATAGTTTAGAGTTTCCCAATAAGAGTGACATGAGTTCACACCAATTAAAAAAAAAAAAAAAAAAAAAATGTCTTTCCTTATTTGATGTGAAGTACAAACGATACAATTAAATTATGATTTAACATCACACAAATGGTCTTCGCGACTTCTTTTACGTAGTCGATGAACGCTACTTTCGAGTACTTTTTTCAACACATCAAGTCGGATGTCATGTTCAAAAGTTTAAAGAGTGTTAGGTTTATTGCAACAGATCAGTAACTTCAAATAAACCCACAAAAAGTAGTTTAAGGGTGTAAAATCACAACTTCTTGGAGACCAGATTTCAATCAATTTCAGAATTTCGCCAGGTTGTGGTTTGAGACAGTTCCAATTCCTGAAAACGTTTCGGAATCAACAAATTGCGGCCATCAGCAACAATTGCTTGAACAGCAGCAATATTTTCATGCAATATTTTCATTCAAGCGTATTTTTGTCTTACTGGCACTTGAGCAATGAATATGAATTATTGGACGTAAGTATCGCCTATCGTTAGTCGCTACTTTTTCTCATATTACTGGCAAAACTCGAATACTATAACGGTAAAACTGTTCATCTTGTGCTGCTATCTAAGAATCAGGCTATTTTGCGATATCATTTTTTGAATGAAGCCGCTACTGAGCCAGACCATGCGTAATACACCGAATAAATAAAAATTGAATGGTAAAATATCTGAAGAATTTTGCGAATGGGTTGGGCTTTCGCATTTAAATGACTCATTCCTTGCATTTGCCTTGGCAGCTGCCTTCCAATACAGAAGCAAGCAACGAAGCTCAAAGTGTCGAGACCAATCACGGCATATTATTTGACAGCAGCATCTCCGTGAACTTTTTATAATACCCGATGTACTTTTGCCGCCGATTTCTTAGACTAAAAGAAGAAAATCAACGCTTCCCAAAAATAACGATTATTTGGCAAAAAATCGGTCATATGCGCACAACTAAAAGTATATGACACAGAAGCAAAGAGTCATGACTTTTTCATATGTATAGACTATGAAAAATACACATTTTTTAATCTTTGTACCATTTAGCATTAACTGTGCTTACTTTAATATCGACAAGTAGTAGAAGTCATAAATGAAACGTTCCAGCAAAAAAAGATCGCTACGTGCACTGACCACTTTGGCACTTTCGCCGAAACATAATTTAATCGCCGAGACGCAAACTGACAATACGATTGTGTACGAGTGTATACTGCACATGCTCGCTTCGAAAAGCAGAATTAAAAGTAGCAGATTAAAGTAGAGAAGTAGAGTGAGCACTTACCTCGATGGTGATGTGATGGCCGCGCGAGCGAAAGTTGTCGTCGTTCGAGCGCAGATTCTTCGAATCAATTTGCACATTTGTCTGCATTTTGGCGGTATTGGTTGCAAGGATGGAGGATGTACAAATTCACACGCGAACTCGTTGCGGCAATATTTGCTAACAGTTGTTGTTGTATATTTCTTGTTTTTAAATGATGGCTGTGTGCTCCACTTGTTGTGATGTTTATGTCTTTACTTCTCTCTTTATGTGTTTATTTGTTTGAGTTTCCGTTTACGTTTTTGGTTTTGCTTTCACAATTTGCCTTGATTGTTTAGCTAGCTGAATAACGGTTTAGCCGACAGCCGCCAACAATTGCCTGACAATGGCGGTAATATGCGCACCAGCTGTTCCTCGGCGCGGCAAGACTGGCTACTTAAACTGCCACAAGTGTTTTACTGCGATAAATATTTACTCACACAAACACACTTGCACGCATATGTGTTATATTTAAGCGTCTGTGTGTGTGTGTGTGTCAATAATGGCAGCTTATATACCAGTCGCCTTGCTTGGCACACTCCTCAAACCGGCCGTCGAAACCTTTTCGTGGGTCTATTTGAAAACGACACGAAATCATAAACGAAATACTAACAAATAGCGGTGTTTATTGCTGTCTGTTGTTGTATTTGGCTTGATTGTTGCTTCAAGTGTGCGCTACCCACAGCTTAGCCTGAACTATGCGGCCGAGACTGTTGCGCTACGTATGCCAAATGAGTCACTCACGCGCTCACACCCACTCAGTCACGCAGAAGTATTTGTATGTTGATGTGTGGTTATCCTTTTGCCGTTTAGTATTCGCAGCGCGCTTTGACAGGACAAGATAATGCGATGCCAAGGAACGCGTCCAACTTTCACAGAAATATGGGAAAATATTTCTGCTGATTATGACAAGTGGAATGTTTGTTGTTGTGGTGGTGGTTGATTTTGCGGTTGCTGTGTTTGTTTTCGTTGTCGCTGTAATAGAGAAAAAGAGCGAAACGGAAAAGGCAATAAGAGTTATTTGTCTGCCAAGTAAGTAAGGCAAAGTGATATAAATGTGCTTCATACATTAGGGTGGGTCAAAAATAAATCATACTTTTTTCCGCACGATAATCTTAAAATATGTTTTCAGACACCTCTAAGAAAGTCTCTACAAGTATGAGCTATAATTGTAACATAAAACTCTTCCGCCTTACAGCTTTCCACTTTTTCCTTATTATCAGTTAGAAAGCTTTATATCTCGCTGCCAACTACTTGAAAAAATAACAAAAATAATGTTTCACAGATTTTGTTGAAAATGTAATGCTTTAGTAAAAAGTCATGCACGATTTTTTCATAACTTTAACCTTTTAAAAGATATTAACGATTGTAGTTTGATTATTTGAAGGCAATTTCTTAAAATGTTTGTGCTATAATTCAATGAAGGAACCCACCCTAATATATATACTATACACTTATATAAATTTGAACAAAGATTTGCGATGTGTTTGCAAAAAATGGCGTCACTGGTGGCTTTGGGAGCAGACACACACCCTCAGGCATAAAGAGATATGCTCTTCTTTGGCACACTTATGCATACTGCTATTCAAAATCAAAAATGTTTGGCATAAAATATTATATATATTTTTTGGCAAAATTTATGCGCTCTGGCATTCGCTTGCTTCCCGGACCTCCCTATGTAGAAAAACAGATAGATTTTATCGCTCTTAGCAAAATTGAAGTGTGGAAGATGGTCACTAGAAGAGATATGTAAGTATACACTAGTTTTTTACAGTACGAAAAGGCGCTGCCGTTATGCCGCTATATTCGCTGTGCTGTATTGAGCAATACCAAAAACGGCCGTCAGGAGCGAGATGGACCTCGGCGACTTCCTATCGTGTGGCTTCTTCAAACTATTGCTGGAAAAAATAATTCATGCAACAGAGCTTAATCGACCATTTGTAATCGTCTAAAAGGACCGTTACTGCCGTACGTCGATGATATTGATATAGCTGGCCTCTATAATCGCGACGTTAATTCTGCTTTCTCCATCTTGGACAAAAAAAAAAAAAAACGAGGAAAATGTGTCTGGCAATGAACGAGGGCAAGACGAAATATCTCCTGTCATCAAGCAAACAGTAGTCACACTCGCGACTAGGCTCCTACGTCATAACGTCGAAGTTGTATTACATTAACAAAAACAACAATGTCAGCCTCGAAATCCAGGTTTATTTCTCCTGATATCTCAGTCAGTCAAAGGAACGGATATTTGAAATATCGCGGCTAATTGGTTGCTATTAAATACTGTTAATCAAAGGCACATGCACACGCCAACTGTGCATAATTGTTAGCTGAGTTATAGCACTTTATAATTTTCATTTCCTCAACGAAACTTTCTCCACAAGCAGTCAAATATGCCATGAATGGAATATCAGCCGCACAAGCCGACATGCCAGCAGGCTAAGAAAGCCACATGACGGCTATTGTAGAAGCTGTCAGGAGGTAGAACAACGGGAGACATAAAATATATTATATGCGATTGAAAAGCTTTGTATAGGAAACGAACAGCCGAGAGCTACTTGACGGTGCCTCAGAGGTTGCAAAGATACAACTTTTTGTGCAGAGCACATGTCACTCGGAAAGAAGACAATAGAATGAGGGGATCTTAGCCATGTTGGTTTCTCTGTAGTTGTGTTCTCGGCTCAAATCGGCAGCAAATTCACATGATCACTCTAAGGACATCGTTTTGACTCATTTGAGAATATAAAAGCTAAATCGAAGATTGCTCTGCTGGCCATCACGACGGAGAATTTTTCCAAGTGCTATGGCGTAAGTGTATTGCAGCGGGAGGGGATTACTTTGCAGGTGATGAAATGAAAAAAATTCAGCTTTCAATTTGGCCACAGTATACATAAATTTTTGCTTATAAGATTTAATTTTTATCTGCTGCATTCTCTATTTTATCAAAAAAATTAATTGTGAAACAACACCAAGGTTTCATAAAATTCATTAAAATCGAGTAAGTGATAGCTCCTTCAGAATGCATAAACAAAGTGGTATTTCTATGTGCTTGTTTATGCCAGTTTATGCTATTTATAGTATACCAGTTTATGAGATTAATACCAGTTTTTGTTCGATTCACCGCATATGCACAAATGCAGACTCCATTAGCACTAAGCTTATGATTTAAATTCTATAGAAAGTGGAAAACGGGCCAGCCTGTTTTGGATATATTCGAGTGGCGTTACACCTGCCCAAAAAATAATTTTTAATTGAAATTGAAAATTGCGAATCTAGGCATACGAAGTTATTTACGAAATAGTTTCAAAACAATTTACTAATCTTTAATTAGTAATGTAAACAAGTTGCCACCATTTCAAAAATTATTCAGTAATACATAAATACGTTGGTATGCTTTCTAAATTCTCTTTAATCATAAAACAAAAAACAAATTCGACTAAAATCCTAAATCTATAACTCATAAGCCATTCTTTGGCACAACAAACGCAGCTGATCAATGAAAAGTATTTTAAAAAAAATTTTCGAAAAGTATTAAAGACATTTATCGATATCTCATCATTAACGAGATTTTTACCAAGTTAAGTGAGCTTGGAATTTTCTAAACAGGAGTTCGTTTTCGGATTCTTGTGAATAAACTTAATTTTTGTACAGTGAAGGTAGTGTTATGGGTCACTTGACTTGCAATGATAATTAAAGGTTAACTGAAGGATTGCCAAATATGGAATTTCTTATATTTCAGAAACTTTTCGGTAACTTCGACAAAAAAAAGTCCAAGCTTGTTAACGGTTATGATATTTTAGACATCATTTTTCAATTATGACTGCCAATACACATTTTATTAAATATTTTCCTACATGATTATGGGTCATAGTAGGATAAAAAATTGTATGGTCGTTTCTACAGTTAAATGTTTTTCAATTCATTTTAAATGAACTACACATTTTCTTACCATAGAACTCTTTTAATGAGAACGTCCTATAAATTACAAACAAGAAATCCAAATATTAGGTTGTCAAAAAAGTCTTGCGGTATTCTCGCTAGTTGGCGCTGATAGCGCGTAGTTCTTGTTTAATTCGTCCCATCGGGTTTTGCTATACCTTTTTGGAAAGCTCATTTCACGCGCTAAGACGTGTTTGATTGATTGCCGTTCCTTTTAAGTCGATCGTGAGTTATAGCGTCGCAAACATGGAGCAAAATATAGAGAAAATACGGCACGGAAACATCTTTTACGGTACAACTAGGATAAAGGTAAAAATGCATCTCAAGCCGCCAATAAAATTTGTGCAGTTCATGGACCCGATACAGTTTCCATTTCCACCGCACAACGMTGGTTTCAABGTTTTCGTTCTGGTGTAGAGGTGGTCGAAGATGCGCCACGCTCCGGAAGGCCTGTCGTCGAAAATTGCGATAAAATCGCTGAATTGGTCAAAAGAGGCTGGCATAGTAGCAGCCGTAGCATCGGTCAAGAGCTGGGCATGAGTCATCAAAAAAATTTTTTCAACAATTGAAAATTCAATAAAAAATACCGCAAGACTTTTTTGACAACCTAATATATGAAAATAAAAAGTAGAAGTTTTCTATCTTTACAAAATCCTATCATCTCGAACACTCAACTCATTACAATGCAAACATATATACATACGTACATGTACACACACACACTTCACCGCCGATGGTTGTGCATTTCTTTTGCCTTCGCTGACCCGTTTTCACAATTTTTGTCATGCCACTGCCGTTTAGCTTTCTACATTGCGTTCGTTGCGATTGAATGCCTTGTGGCATCCGATTCCAGCAACGCACATGTTCAACGCCTAATAGCATGCAATAAATATTTAACTTTTCCATTTAGCATTTCAAGCATTCCAGTACTTATCGCACTTTTATATGCTATACGAGGCACGAGTGAAGAGAAATAGAGAGAATAACCCAAAGGCGTTTATATTTTTCTCCAAATGCAAATGCGGCTTATCTTTGTAGCGACTTAAATGTGTGGTGGCATTAAATAGCGCACGGTTTGCACGAAAGTGCGTACGCGTAATGAGACTAGCTCTTGAAATTATAGCGCGTCGAGTATTTAAGACAAACAGAAATGGCATTCAATTAAACGTAATAGATAAGCGATCAATGGCAATGAGCATTAAAGTGTATTCAACAAATAGAATTGAATAATAAACTGCGAACGCTTCGTTAGAGGCGATTATATTTTGTGCGAATCGCTTTAAGAATATTCATTGAACATATATGCGGCTTTCATAGGCGCTTTGCTATGTTCAGAGAGATATTCGATTGATTGTGAGAGTTGCCATATAATAATTTTTATTTTTTTCGATCATTTTGTTATTACTTGTTGATATACATATGTTAATCTGGAAGCATGAAGAAAGTTTTAATCAAACAGGTTGGTTAAAATTGTCATGTTCTTATACCAACTAAAATGGTGCCAGCTTATCTAGTCATAGTGCTAATTTCTACAGCCAAATTGTTAGCCATTCTATAATCATTGAAGAGTGAACTTAAATTTCTTCAAATCTTTGGCAGTTAATTAAAAGTATTGCTCTTGTCAAGGTATTAAATAAGTCTACTGATGATTTATAACCATTACTGTAGAAATCCTTTATTATGAGAGGTTCTCATTATGTMAAATTTAATGACAATCTTAGTGAAACCCAATACATTTATTGCCATTATTATTATGAGAACAACTATTATGACAAATAAGTGATTTAAAAATAAACAAACAAGTTTTAAGTCTGCACCAAAGTTACTTGGAAAGATTATGTCTTCCGATAATGTAAAGTTATGGGCAGTAAGTTTGACACATAATGAAAGCCAGAAGTTTCAATCGTATTTAGTTTGATTTAGTTTGGTTAAGTTTCATAATTTATTGTACAATCAACTATCACGTATGAGTATATGAGTTCAAGGAGTTATTTCAGTAATTAATATAAGTTATTTCTTTGGAGTCAGTTGCGCAAATAAGCACAGTTAAACATGATGTTGTCAATAAAGAATAATGCAGTAATCCAAGCTTCATATAAAAATAAATTATCCAAACGTTTTTGCAATGTACATAATATTATTAAAAATTATACGAATTATAACTATCAATATAGAGTAAAGGGCAGTGTGCGTGCGGAAAAAGGAAAAACTCATCGTGAGCGACAACCAAGTTTGGTTAAGGGCAGCTTATTATTCTTAAGGGATTCAAAAATATCGAAAAAATATATTGGGATTTCAATAGTAGGCGTTTTGGTAACTATTAAATAGTTTACCAAATATAAAAGTTTATTTCCAGCATGATTCAGCCCTTCGCCATAGAGTCAAAAGGTAGCTAAAGCATAAAAGTATTGAAATATAATATATATAATTGAATAAAATAAGTACTTACACAAAACAAAAACAAAAAACAAACATGAATTACAAAAAAAAAAAACAATTATGGAATTGAGTCTAAGACGTGGCCAGGAAATAATCCAGATCACAATCTGATTGAGAACTGTTAGCATTATATGAACAAAAGAACAGCAGAAAAACGTGAAAAAGTCTAAAAGATATGGCCAAAATTATTGGAGCTGTGTGAAATGACTAAATTAGTAGAAGTTGTCTTGAGTTGCGTTTTTTATTTCATGCCTAAGCGAATAGCAGAAATTATTATGAAGAGGGGGTGTTCTATAGTGTTGGAAAGGAAAACCAAATCCGAGGAAGTTGAAGCAAAGTTACAGCTGTTCTAAAATGAGTGCAACTAAAAATATCACACAAGTGTACGAAGACGATGCTGTACCATGCCTGTTCGTGTAGCAATTTACATTGATGAAATTTTTACACTGATGCAATAATGTCTCTAGCGGTAAAAGGGGAAATTGTGGTCGACCAAAACGACTTTTTCGGCTACCAATATATACACTGTAAATTTCGTGGATTTTTTTCGCCGATTGTGCATAAATATAGTATATACTTGTATATTTGATAATTAGTAGCCGAGAATTTTAAAAATTTCGGAATATAGTTTGACACATTTGTAACGACTTTCTAACTTTGTGTAATCGGCTCTTATGACTTTCAATAAGTTTTTCCTGGACACGCTTTTCCCAGAGGACGTGCGACAAATTTCGCTGAAACAACTGGGCTAATCGACCAGAAAATTTTGCAAGATATTTTCAGATATATTTCGCAATTAATGATCGACGGAATATGATTTTTAACAATAATTGTGATTTTTAAGCCACTTTAAAGTGTAAATTCACATAAAACGATTTTTTTTATAACCGTCATTTTGTCGAGAATCAAAAATTTTATTAGCCTTTCGATCAATACCTGTATTTCCTCTATTGTGAAATTATTTTGTTTCTAATGTTTAAATTTAAACACGAAAATATTTTTCACCACAAAAACAAAAACGTTTTTTCTTACCTTTGAGTGGTTATAACCACTTAAATTTGCGTATTATGTCCCTCAAAATCCATTATTTTTCTCACTTCTTTTTTCCTTCCTTCATTAACACCTTGAATTCTGGTTTTTGGCAAGTTTATATATTTGTTAATTGTAATTTAAATCATAATTTTCTAATAATATTTAAGACTTAATGTCCATTGACTTACGTTACTAAATAAATATATAAAATTAAGTGACCTTGAAAGTTATACGGCCAAAAATTTATCACTTACTTAGCATAACTGTGATTTATTTTCCACAAAAAGCAAAGCCAAACTGAGGATACAGCGGTTGACAATCATAACTTTTAGGCACTTGCCTGAAGTTTTCATCATTTAGTTAGGTTATGTTGGATAAGGTTAGGTACATTGGTCGTTCCCAATAGGTACAGCTTGTAACATAAAGATCCTCATAAATCAACAAAGCTCCAATCAAAAATTTATTTTTACATATGTTAGTTTCGATTACAAATATGTGACCTGGTCTGCGGAAAGGGGGCTTAGGTGTCAAAAAATCAATTTTCACTTTTTAGTTGATTTGGATGGAAGATGAGATGCTTTTTCACGTGATAGAAACCAAAAAGTCATAAGTCATTTCGCACGTTAGCTCCCTTTTCGTAGACCAGGTCACACATATACTTATTCGGCGCAGGTATGATGTCCCCACCTCAGTCTTGCAAAGGCTGGACAATAGAGAAGAAAATACCCGAATGTTTCTACCTTTTTGTAACCATTTACTTCCAATGAATTATAAATTGAAATAATGCAAGCTTATATTTCCATTTGAACTCGTATGAATGTGTGTTTCAGAACGTGAAAATGATTTTTCTGGGAACAACAAAGCAAAACCACTTACCAACTGCATGCACATGATTTAACATTTGTATTTTCAACATTTTATTGCAAATGTGTGTATTTATGTATACATGTATGTTTTTCCCGTTTTATAAGTTGATACTTTCATAATACATGTGCGGCGGAAAATTGATTTAAATTGGATTTGCAGTTATAGAGCACTGATTTTTTCTAGACGCGTGCATATGAAATTATAGATGTGTGCTTGTGTATATATATGTATTTACATTTGTGTTTGCACACGTGATGTATGCATTTAGCAATTAAATATTTAAATAACACGCCTGCAAAGGTAAATTTATGCCCGTCGGCTTACAAATGTCTTCATCGACATTAATTTTGTTTGCATTAATGAGATTGACCGCTTTCAGGTTGATCTGCCCGTGTCCGGACTTGTCATTTTTAACATTTAATCAGCGTTAATTATGATTGAAATTCAATTTCAAATATTTCAACTAAAAATTAATTGAAAAATTATTTGTGTAAAGAAGGGGAGTGGAATAGATAAATGAATAGGTATATTTTGAAAAAAATAAACATGCTTTTAAAGTGAAATTTTAAAGCTAAACAGCAAATATATTATACGTTATCATATAAATTTAAGTGTAATAAAAATTGAACATAGCATTGGTATGCAAGTATTGCATTAAAAACGCTTTTTTGAAGACGATAATAGAGATTTTCAGTAAAATAGGTCAGTCAAGTTTAGTGTCACAAAATAGAATGTACAGGAAATTTTTCGGCAATGAAATAGCAGATGAATTGACTAAGCAAGCAGCGTTTTTATTAAAATCCGAAGCGAACGAACAAAAGACATATTTATGCTGATTTAGAGCAGATAGCTTAGAACAGATGGAGGAAATCGATAACCAGCTGCAAGATAACGAATCAGATATGACCTAAGTATGAGAAAACTAAAACGAAGGACTTACTGCATAGGTCCGGGAATAGTATTTACAGACTTACAACAGAAAACCAGCAGTTCAGAGAACATGCGTTAAAAATGGTCCTTTAACTATATTTGCTGTAACTACAAGCTAAAAGGAACCCATCAGGCATCAAACCTTGAATGGCCGCCCACAAATAGCATACTACATATGAGCTAAAAATAGTAAGATTATGTTTGATTTCTAATCCTCGAAATAGTTCTTGAAGACGATTTCCGGAATAGCCTTAAATACGCGAAGTGATTCACGTTTAATGTCCTCAATTGACTTAAAATGGTTTCCCCAGATCGGTCGTTCGAGTTTGCTAAATAGCCACAAGTCACACAGAGTTAAATCAGGCGAATATGGGACCCTTGTTCCGCCACGATGTTGGTTGAAAATTGGCGAAAAGCTCACGTAACATCAAGCAGCATTCAACGGTGCTTTATCGTGGTATAAAACACAAGAGTTGTTGGCACATAATTCCGACCTCTCTTTTGCGATTACCTTTGCGCAAACAACGCATAACTCTCAAATTATGATTCCTTCCTGATAGTTTGGCCGATGAAATTCGGAGGACACCACACTTCCAAAATCAAAGAAAACTGTCAACATAGCCTTGATTTTTGATCTGCTTTGACGTGATTTTTCACTTTCGTCTCGCCTTTATCATGACATTCGATCGATTGATCGTCTGCTGCCGTATCGTAAACTTTGATCCAAACCTCATCGTCAGTAGTAATAATAGGTTGTCAAAAAAAAAGTCTTGCGGTAT
>NW_017536852.1:1506196-1522500 GCF_001853355.1 Bactrocera latifrons | reverse complement strand
GGAAATGGAAACTGTATCGGGTCCATAAACTGCACACATTTTATTGGCGGCTTGAGATGCATTTTCGCCTTTATCGTAGTAGTACTGTGAAATATGCCGTATTTTCTCTTTATTTTGCTCCATGTTTACGACGCTATAAACTCACGAACGACTTAAAAGATACGACAATCAATCAAACACGTGTTAGTGCGTGAAATGAGCTTTACAAAAAGGTGCACCATGACCCGATGCAACGAATAAAACTAGAACTACGCGTTATACGTTACATGACATTCTGGCAGTCGGAATGCATTGTTTCATCTCTGACTCTGAGATCTCTGACTGTTAATCGTCGAATCTCAAGCACTAATTCCTTTATTTTATTGATCTGTTGATCATCAGTTGATGGTCGTACTGGCACGTGGTTCATCGTCAACGCGGAACAGGAACACTTGCTCGCGACAAAAAATTATCTCGAAGAGCTTTTTCAATATTCTGAATGTTTCGGCACCAGAAATTTGTTTGCGCACACAAAATTTAATGGAATTTATTTTTTAAATAATTTCACTCATCGCTTAAATCGCCGCATGCACGTTATTTTACTTCAGAAAGGCATGCTTATACTAAACAAAAACGATTATTTTGGTGTGACTTTTAGCACTGATGTCAGTGTTCCTAGAAAAACACATAGTATTTCGACGATTGGGTTTAAATTAAAAAGTATTACTGTTTTTGGCCCACTGTGACGGATGTGATTAGTTTCGTTCAGAGCACCAAATGGTTTGAGCGCAAAGATAAACTGAGATAGCAAGACTATAGATTTTTTGTGAAAGTTCATCAAAATGGTGCGCGAAGCGCTAATTAGGGATCTAACGAGACCATAAACCTACTCGTTGGTCTTGGAGCTATGCTAAACGTTTGAATAAGGACTTGTAATTCAAAGGATCGATGATTAGCTGATTATATAAAACGACCTTTTCTGGCAGTCATTTGTTCGAAGGCTCACCGTTACCTGCCAATGAATGGTTTATTGATTAGAAGAAGTTGTAAGCTAGATCCTTCATACGTAGTGGTATAATATGCATCTGACTGCTATACAAGACATTCGCAAGTGAATATTGCTTTTAGAAATTTCTGTTCTGCTAACCTTTTATTAGTTATAGAAATGTTAAAGATTTATCTACATATTTTCTTAAATTTACCAATGAGATGTTTGAAAGCTACTTAGGTTACTTAAAAATGTAAATTGCTACACTTTGCGCGTAAGAAAGTAACTGCCTTCTATCGAATAACTCAAATGAAAACGTAAGCCAAATATGTAGTCCTAAATTTATGTCGGGTCATGCACTGTAGCTTAAGTTATAAGTCTCCGATTATTAGGAGAATGTTTTTTGCTGTTAGCTTAATTTTATTATATTAAGGTTTCAGGTTTTCAGATTCGGCGCCTCCGCAATTGACATACGAGTATAAGATCTACATTTTGGATCTGAATACTGAGAACGATGAAGGTAAGATTCCAGACCGGGCTTTCAATATATGTTTGTTATAATTTACTTTCAAAAAATGCTAAAGACAAAGAACTTAAAACTTTGTCTCTAGTAATTTTTGAAACTTAAATATAACAAACAAATTGTCAGCTAATTTAAAATTGAACTCAATTTATACCATGTATTCTCGTCCCAACCGCATTCAGTGACATCGCTACGTAATTTTTTGTTAACTGTATTCGCTGCATGTTCATTCCAAAACCTTGTGGTTTTCAACGCAATTCAATTGTCATATTTTTTTGTAAATTTTTTTGCCTTTGCTGTTGTCTCTGTTTTTTTCCATGGCGTTCAGAAGCAGAGAAGCGCCGTCGGGCCTGCCTGCTTGCACAAAGCGCTGATTTAATTGTCTTAATTTGATTCTCTGCCTCTGCTTTTGCACATCTAATAGAAAAATTGTATTTGCAAAGCGCGTAAATTAAATCTGGCGCTGCAGAGCTGCCATGTGGCAACATCCACTGAAGTAGAAGCAAAACTATAAGTGAAATAATCGCATTTCGTTTGAGCTTTCTGTAATTTTTAGTGAGATTTTGTTGCTTTTATTTGGCATTTTTTGTTGCTTTTTTTTTTGTATTATTGTGTTTTTTTTTTTTTTTTGTTTTTGAATTTTCTGATTCTGTTTTTGCATTTTCTGATTTGATTTATATATTTTTTGGCTCAATGACACACTTTTAAAGCGTTAAAGCAATATCCTGTCAAGAGTTAAATAAATACAAATGTCGATACGCTCAAACATACATACACGCATAAGTAAGTACAACTGTAAATACTACCAACTCTCGCTTACGAGGGTGGTTTGATGCGACCCACTCTTTAGGAGACTTAAAATTCTAGTCTGAACCTCTTATAAGCACGATTTGTTCAAGCTTTTTCTAGAATTTGCAATAACTTCACAGATTTGATCTTTTGAAACTTAGGATCGCTAAAATAGTGGCGTATTTCAATGAGGATTCCAATCAATAATATTCACAAGTTTCCTTAACTTATTCACTCAAAATTTTATTTGTATGGAATGCATTTTGAAGTTAAGTCGTTGTCATATATTATACGATAGAGGGCCTAGAAAGAACCCTGAATGGAAGGCAATATTATGTATATAAAAAAATCTTCCTTCCACGAACTAGTAGAACCGTATTTTGACTTTGAAGCAAAAAAGATCAATATATAATAAAAGATTCCCATTTAACTGAATTTCGGCAGGTGTATAGCACTAGGCAGTTGGACTTCGAGCTTGGAGGGATGTAGTCAAACGGTTGCGCTTGCGAGGTCGCAAAGCCATTCATGTCAGGAGTGAATAATGTGGCGACAAGCAATCTTTTAAGCTCAAAAATACACATACTTTAATAGTGATTGAAATATTGCCAGTTTATACTTCTTATAACTGACTTAAGTCCAGTATTTTAGCTGATTATTAGTCAAATATCAACCTCATTACTGTAGTGAGCTTCTAATGATACCCAATAGGTAGGTTACCTGATTCTTAACCGAACATTAACCACTCATTGAGGTTCTTACTATCTCTCGGAGGCTCTCTCACACAATCTTTCTCCGGTTAACAAACAAGTTTCAATGACTTTTCTAAAAGATATTTTCATATTTCCACAGGGATCGCTTTTAAGCAACTTCCACAAAAACTCCAGTCCTAACCCGCCACTCTCGTAGCTATTCCAACACCAAAGCAAATGTGCAATGCCTCACCAGCGGCGACAACGGAAGCAAGGCAAGTAAGGCCGAATAGCGCACGTTTAATAAAAATCATTTGATATTCCGTTTACGTTGAGTCCATGTCGCATTCTTAAGCGCTGGCAAGGTTCTTGGAAGGGCAGGGGTGGCGGTCATCATACGGCAGCGTTGCATTTGCATTTGCCGCGCGGTGCATGTCCGCGAACTGCGGCAGTTGTTAAAGTATTGCCAGCAGCCGTCAGCCCTGCTCATTTGCATATACGTCAACAGGCGCACAAAACAGACACACATACACACACACACTCACACATACATATTCAGCTGTAATTTCATGCGCGTAAGAGGAGTTCTTTTTCTGCTTTTTTCTCGCCAAGTTGCTTAAAGTGAAGCCCGTATTCAGAGCTACGCGTAAACTGATTTTGCAAGCTGGATTTTTCCATTCGACACACACACATATACACGCATATATGTTGATGACACTAATTCGCTGCACGCATGCTTCAATGCTGGTTGACAACTCTTTCATGGGACATTGAAGTTTCCCATGTATGCGTGGGTGTGTATGTGCTTGCTGTCAACTCGAGTTCGAGTAGTGAATGCTGAATTAGTTGGAAACAAAATACGCACTCAAACAAACTTATGTATGCATAACTATGCAGAGTTTAGTTCAAACGGACGTAGATTTAGATTAGTGATAACACATATGTATATAGATACACACATACATACATATGTAATAATATGTAGATGATTTGGCAGGTTTCTTCTATAATCAATTTTTTTTTTTTAATTATATGTAGTTAGTTATACTTGTATTTGTATTCTTAAAATATTCAAAAAAGAAGAGTGGGTTCTAAAATATCATCTTTTAAAAAAGTATGACCAAGCTTAATTTCGATACCACAAATGACTACAAAAAAAAAAAATTAAATTATAAAAAAGTTTTACAATTAAAAAAAAGTATAGTTGTACTATGCACTTTTTTTATAAGAATTCTGGGACACGTGGCAACTTTCGGCAAAAAATATTTTCATCTAAAAAAATTTAATTCAGCTAAGCGTTGCATATCTTCGTGTTTTCTTTTATTAATAATAATTTTAACTTAATTTTTCTCTTGCAATTTTCAATTAAGTGGTAACTCCTCGCTTAATTATTTTTATAGATATCTTAGAGTTTCTTTAAAAAAAATTATTTATACATTTAAAGTGTAAAATTTAATTGTATTAAAATTTAAAATAGGTGGCAACTCATTAAAAATAGTTTGGCATTAGCAGCAATATTTATTAACTTTCTTCAACTAGCAGAGTCGATATAGTTTGCCTTAGCTGCAATTTTAGATTAAATGGCAACCCTTCTCTAAATAATTCCGACAGAAATCTTTCCAAAAACAGTTGGGTTTATTTCGATAATTATTGTACATTCATTTATAGCATAAACTTTTTTGAATAAAAATTTTAAAAACGTGGAAACTCTGCAAAAAAATACCTTCAATTATGTACTAGTTTTCTTAAAACTGTAATATTTTAAATTACAAATTTCGTTGCGTATGGCAACACTTCAAAAAATATTTCCACAACAAACTTTCTTAAAACATTTTTTTTGATATATGCTATACATATTCCATAAATTTTATTTAATTAAAATTTTAAGAAAGTGGCAACCCTTCAAAGCTTCTTTTAATGCAATAAATTGTATTAATTTTCTGCAATTTGTAAAGTTGCAAATTTATATATTTTAAACTACAATTTTCAATTAAGTGGCAATATTTGTCAGAAATGTTTTCAATGCCTAAAATAATATCGCCAGAAATTTTTCCAAAAACAGTTTGGTTTTATTTCGATTAATATTGAATATTCATTTATTAAATAAACTTTGAATAAAAAGTTTAACCAAGTGGCAACTCTCCACAAATACTTTTAATTAAATAAAACAAACTACTTTTCTTCAATTTGTAAAAATTTTCTTTGTAACTTTTTAAATTACAATTTTCGATTATATGGCAACACTTTTCAAAAATATTACCAACAGAATGTTTTCTTAAAAGCATTTATTTGATTTCCGTAAATGTTGCAGATTTCATTTGTTCCATTTTAAATATGTGGCAGCACTCCAAAACAATAGTTTCAATTAAATAAAAAGTATTAATTTTCTTCAATTGTAAACATGCGCCCCTTAGCAACCATAACCAAAAATACTTCCGAAAAAAATCTTTTCGAAAACAATTCGCTTTGGTTGCTTTAAATATTGTTAATTTTATGTTGTATTAATTTTGTTGAATTAACATTTTAAGCAGGTGGCAACTCCCCTAAAAAATAATTACTTTCAGTTCAATAAAATTTATTAACCTTCTTTTATTCCAGTTCATATAACTTTTTATTAATTCTAAATTTCAACTATGTGGCAACTCTTTTTAAAAATATTTCCAACAAATTTTTTTCTTGATATCGGTTTGTTAAATATTTCAAATTGCCAAAATTTTACCCAAATATTATTTTTGAAATAGCTGGCAACTCCTTTCAAAACTTAACTTCAATATAGTTAAAAGAAAACTGCTTCTCAATAGTAAACTTTCTCCAAATCGAAGTCTTGTTCGAAATTTGTTCAGCAAGAAAATGCCGATATCCGTAGTATTGCGGTACTTTTTTAACTGTAAATAAGTTCAAAAGTAGATAAAGGTGTTTACTCGAACCAAAAATCCCAGAAGATTTCGGCTTTTAACTTTTCTCATTGGCAGCTCAGTACCGTCAGCGTTTGGCTAAGAGCAAGTTCCAGGGAAGAAACGTTTTTCGGATTTGCGTTTGAGACTAACTTACAGCTCAAAGTTAGATTAAAGCTCAAGAAACGCTAAGCAGTTGCCAATTTTGCGATAGTTCTTTTCAAAGTCATGAGAGCAGTCGAGAACAAGGTTAGTTCCTTGCACAGATTCCTTTTCACAGATTACACTTTTCCCACAAAGAGACTTTCGAGAGCACAAAACTTTAAATGTCACGCCGAAATATGTCGAAGCACTTGAGCAATTCAGCCTTCAAGCCATTTCAGCCCGGAAGCCATTGTCATTGGCATTTTACAAAGCTCGCATGAATTTTATGCGACGAACGTGCAACGCCGACACCTTTGCTGTGCACATTCAGCCCTAAAGGCTTGCCAGCATTCCGCACGTGAGAGACAAACGCTTTGAATATGCGTAGAAAAATATGCTCCCTTCTGCGCTTTTTTCTTAATTTATTCGCATGCAGCGGCGAGGCATAAAAATAACGGTGAAATATATGAAAAATATCTGCAAGTGGCTTTAAAAAAATTTTTAGGCGAGCGTAGACGGCTGCTGCTCAATTTCCGTTTTTATAATTTTTATTTTTATTCATAATTTGCCTTTTTTATACGCCCCGCCCCGTCCGAAATATCAAGCGCTGCGGCGTGGCTCAGCATATTCTTAGATAATTTATGCGTTTAAGTGCGTTGAGGCAGAAAATTCCGTTAGCCGCGCTCAAAATGAATGAATATGCAATTTGATCACCGGCATGCCGACAGTGTGGCAACGCCAAGTTTAATGCCCATACATGTACATATGTATGTATGCACATACAAACATTTGTTGAAATATTTTCATGAACTGCGGCATGGGCGCCACTCCTCGCCAGCTGGTTATACACCTGGCAGCGAATTTTGTGCCGTTACACACGCTACATACCCACCGATGTACTCGTATGTGTATGCGTTTGCATATTTCATCCCTGCTGTGTATTGAGTTCACTCTGATATATTTTTATGCGCCGCAGCACAGATGATTTGCCGTAAAAAAGCGAAAAATATGAATATCAAATGATGGCTGCGCGAGCGAAAGATAACTTTCGACGAAGCCTGAACATTTTCGGCGTGCGGCAGGCAAGCAAAAGGTAGGTGGAATGTGGAGCAAGGGAAGCATTACAATGTCAAAGGCTAGTAAATCATAATAAAAGTTTTAAAACAACAACAATAAGTGTATGGAAAGTGGTAACATAAATACTTATTCTATTAAATAAACTGACAAAGTGAAATGTAAGAGGAAAGTGAGCGGCGGAAGACGGTTAAAGGTTATAGTTTTACAAAAACTTTTTTCTAGAGTATATAACATATGTATATAGGAATATATATTTATGCACATACTTATGTGCATTTGGTATTTGCATCGTACTTTGGTGAATTTATTATTTACTTAAGACAAAACTTTACAGACGTCTTCTTCACACACACTCACAATTGCAGCCAGTGAGGTGAAATGGCTTTGCATAAATTCGAAAGTCAATACTCGTATTTATATTTATTAAACATAAACTTTCCACTCACAATTATGGAAATTGAAGAAACTGATCTTTGAGCTCAACCATTTTACATACGCAAGAGCATAAGTATTGCTTAGTAAACATGGACTATAAAGCGCGCTGAAAAAAAATGTTATTCACCAAACAAAATTTCCATGAATTTAACGAATAAAAACGACATTTTGAGAAAAAAAAAAAAAGTAAAAGCTATTATTTAGGTTTAAAGGTTGCACTTCAACTTCGTATAACTTTTGAACGACTCCATTTAATATTTAATTATTAATCAAAGTAATTCCCACCAGTTGTAATATATTAATGCCAATGATTTTTCCAGTATTCGAAACACTTTTTATAAGCACTTTTTTGAATGGCCTTGAGCTCCTTCAACGAATTTGGTTTTATCACACGAGATCAAATCTGGTGACTTCAAATTAGGTCACAGTCGTGGCTCGATGCGATAGTACTTCATCATCGTGCAAAATTCATGAATTGTTCTTCTACAATTCTGGCCTATTTCGAGGGATATTCTCACGCAAATGCCTCAATATGGCCAAATAGAACGACTTATTGACTGTCTGTCCTTCCGGAACGCCAAGAATATTTAAGCGGCTTTGATGTATTTTTTTTTTTGCGTTTCGGATCGTTTTTCCCTTCATTCCGATGATTGTAGACTTGTTTACATGTCAAACTCATTAATTTATGTCTCTCTCTCTCTCCATGAATGTGGGATCGGAATTCGCACGATCAAGCGTGCTCACAGAGACATTTTTAGGACACTCTTTGTACTTCTAGTACGTATTTTTGATAAAATTTAATCGATATTCTTATCTATTGTACTATAAAATTCGCAACGCACTACTAAGGTGTACCGTACCTTAAGCAGCTGCTGTAAGCAAAGAGGATGGCGGATCGCGCTCACATGAGGCATAGTGATTAAGCACATTCTTACCAACTTGTTATACTCTCGCAACAAAGTTGCTAAAGAGAGTATTATAGTTTTGTTCACATAACGGTTGTTTGTAAGTCCTAAAACTAAAAGAGTCAGATATAGGGTTATATATATATTCAAAGTGATCAGGGTGACAAGTAGAGTTGAAATCCGGATGTCCGTCCATCCGTGCAAGCTGTAACTTAAGTAAAAATTGAGATGAAACTTAGTACACGTATTTTTTGGCTCCATAAGAAGGACAAGTTCGAAGATGGGCAAAATCGGCCCACTGCCACGCCCACAAAATGGCAGAAACCGAAAACCTATTAAGTGTCATAACTAAGCCATTAATAAAGATATTAAAATGAAATTTGGCACAAAGGATCGCATTAGGGAGGGGCATATTTCGACGTAATTTGTTTGGAAAAGTGGGCGTGGCCCCGCCCACTACTAACTTTTTTTTTACATATCTCGAAAACTACTATAGCTATGTCAACCAAACTATATAGAGTCGTTTCTTTTAGGCATTTCCATATACAGTTCTAAAATGGAAGAAATCGGATAATAACCACGCCCACCTCCCATACAAAGGTTATGTTGAAAATCACTAAGAGTGCGTTAACCGACTAACAAAAAACGTCAGAAACACAAACTTAGCCCTTCCTTACTTGTTTTTAATATCATTTACACGGGGAATTTAATTACAATTTCTGTTTTTTTTTTTTTTTGTTGTCCGGTGCCATAAACATCTAAATGAAATAAGAAATCTTCATGTGTTATTTACATGGGAGAATATGGGAGGATCATCAGGAAACCCTCGACTAATAGTTGCGATCCTCTTCCTGTACAATACATTTCATTCGAATATAAGGTATTTTATAGTATCTTGTACTTCTACTTACTTATGGCAAATTAGTTGGTGACCTGCTGGCACGTATTTTAGAGTCCTTATGCCATCCCTATTGAGCTTTAAATGTCGGCATATGCAGTCCATTTATTCCATGTTTGCTTGCGCGTTGAGAAAGTTAAGAATTGACTCCACCGTGACTCAGCTATATTTATAACATCCTTGCAATTAAATATCTCGGGCTAGTTCATCAGCATCACAGCTACCAGAAATATCACTAGGTAAGAGATCAATACATTCTTTCACTATCTTTGACAAAACCCTAGGAGACTTTAGTGACCTTAAATTCACTCGGCTGTTTGTGGCTGTGCCCAAAAAATAAGGTGACATTGTATTTATTTTGAAAATTTATTTATTCTATTATTATTTTCTTCCAAATCAATTTCATCCCCTTCAAAGTAATGCCCTCCCGATGCAGTGCACTTATGCCAACAGATTTTCCAATCTTCGAAATACTGGTTGTAGTCTCTTTCCGGTATGGCCTTCAGTTCTGTCTTCGCTGCGGCTTGAATCTCCTCTATCGTATAAAAACGGTGTCCATGCACGGCGCCAGATCAGGTGAATGCGGTGGTTGCGGAACGATATGGGTTGAGTTTTTGGTCAAATGATCACGAATTACGAGGGCAGTATGGGATGGTGCATTATCGTGGTGTTAAAACCAAAAATTGTCTTTCCAAAATTTTGGTCTTTTTAGCCGACTAGTGTTACGCAAACGACGCATAACGTTCAAATAATAATCCTTGTTGACTGTTTCGCCGGTTGGAAGGAATTCATAATACACAACACCACGATAATCGGAGAAAACAGTCAACATGACCTTGGATTTTGAGCGACTTTGGCGCGATTTTTATGGTCTCGGCTCTCTTTTGCCACGATATTCGCTCGATTCATCGGTTGTTTCGGGGTCGTAAGCATAGATCCAAGTCCCGTCGCCAGTTATAATGCATTTCATGACACCCTGGTAGTCGGAAAGCATCGTTTCACACACTTCAACGCGACGCCTTTTCAATTCAGATTTGATGCGCTTGAGGCCCAAAACATCCTTCAAAATGGTATTGGCTGAGCCTTTCGATAAGCCAACTTCATCAGCAAGGTCTCCAATTCTGATTCGCCAATTTTTCAACACCAAATCTTTGATTTGTTGAACGTGAGCTTCGTCGGTTGAGGTTGATGGCCGCCCTGGACGCTCTTCGTCTTCGAAATATGTTTTTTCTATTGGAAAAATAGCTGGCAACACTCTTCAAAAACACTTTGAAATGCGAGTTCTGCTAAACTTCTACATATCCTTCTGCAGTGCTTTTTCATCATTTTTTTAAACCAATTTTATAACAGGTGGCAAACCTTTACTTATTTTTTAAGCACTCAAAAGAATTAGCATACGTTCAGTAGCCCTTGGCTTACAAAAGCTTTAAAAAAATTTATATTTTCCGAACTGCCATCTAAGATAATTAACAATTACTAATTGTGAAACAACAAAGTTCAAATTCCACAATTAGAGTCAAATATACAGCCGACACCAAAGAGTATAATAACTCATTAATGATTGTTTATTAAGTCAAAGGCTGCTGTCGGCCACTTAAGCGCCGACTGACGCAGTCAATTCTGCTGTTAAGCATAACTTGTTAAGCCGTCGCTACTTGTATACTATGTGTATGCCTTTATGCCCCAAAGGAGTCAGCACACTTGCAACACATTTGATGGCCAGCTGAAAATTAACGGCGCCAACAACAGCAACAACAACAAAAACCATATAAAGCACACTAAAATCGAAGCTTCACAAACAATGTGACCATGAAAGGACCAAAAATAAGCGCAGACACGCAACAAATATGAACAAATATTCCGGAGAGCAAAAAGATAAAAATGGCGAGTTAAAATGCCAGTCAATTGGTTACGTGCCAAAGCAACTAAAGTTTAAAGGCGAGAGCACTTCCCGTCATTAATGCGTGAGCTCGTGAGTTTGTGAGTGAGTTGATGAATGAGTCACTTGAAGTGCCTGAACGGTGCTGAAGAACCGGACGGCTTACTGGCTCAGTGACTGGTCGTTTGACTGACTAGTTTACTGACCGCTTGTCTGGCTGCTTGACCGCATATATATTTTTGTAGCATAGCTGTGAAGCTCACGCGAGAGCGTGTGCGTGACGCACTCTAATTCCAACATTTTGTTATTAACTGACCATTTAACTTGGTCGCCTGTTTGCCTATGCTTGTCAAGCTGCTTGTTGGCTTGATGACAGCTATTTGCTGCTTTCACTTGTGGAATTTTTCAAATGCTCTGGCCGCCTTTCAGCATATTTAGCACGCAATTTTTTTTTTGAAAGGAGGGAGTGAATATGTATATCTGCATATTTATTGTATATAATATACTTACGCCCTAAACTGTTTATATTAAGTTGAAAACGAAGTTTGTAACACACAGTAAGAAACTTCGAAGTTCAGTGTGACGGCTGAGTCGATTCAGCCTCAGTTTTTGAGATTTCGATCTGAAATTTTGCAAATGTTTGTTTTTCGAAAACAGACTGCTTATTTGTCGGAACCACCGATATCGGACCTCTATAGCATATAGCTGCCATACAAACCGAACGATAAAAGTCAAGTTTTTATTTGAAAAACTTTTTTGTTTGAAAAGGTATCTTCACGAAATTTTGCACAAATAATTATGTCGGAGAAAGGTATAATTCCTGAATAAACCGTTCAGGTCGGAGAACTATAGCATATAGCTGTCATACAAACTACCCCATCAAAAATAAATTCTTATATGAAAAAGTTCTTTATTTGATAAGATATCCATACGAAATTTCAAATAGAATATTATATCAGATCACGGACTAATCTCAGAAGAAATGATTCAGATCGAACAACTATAGGATATGGCTGTCATATAAAGTGAATGATGAAAATCAAATGCTTATATGGAAAACCTATTAATTTGTTAAGTTATCTTCACGAAATTTGACACAGCCTAATATATGAAGCAACGGTATAATCTCAGCAGAAATCGTTAAGATCGGACCACTATAGCATATAGCTGTCATACAAACTGAATGATCCAAATTAAGGAAATACAAGAAAAATGTTGTATACTTGCTGTAAGATTTGTACTTGTGAAGGGTATTACAGCCGAAATAAATTTTTTATTTTGTGTTAAAGTATACATATACATACATACATATATATTTAGAACAAAAAGACCTCGCTTGCAACAAAGTTATAAATAAATAAATTATGTTTATAAAATTTTCTCTCATGATGTATGTATAACCTTTCTGTTTTTATTAGTAAGAAAATTCGAAAAATAACAGTAAATCGTGTATATGTTTGCATAACACGCACTTTCTTCCGGACATATCCACCGTTATCAATGCAATAAATTTCCTACAAATCACCAGCGGATATGACAGCTTTAGATTATCGCAACCGACAGCAGTGTACTCGGACAGTAATATGAGCACACACACACACACATAAACATAAAGCAAAAAATACATATACATGCAACAAAAAATACACATACACACACTCACGCCTGTCTCTTATACACATCTAGATGTGTATAAGAGACAGGCTTTAGATTATCGCAACCGACAGCAGTGTACTCGGACAGTAATATGAGCACACACACACACACATAAACATAAAGCAAAAAATACATATACATGCAACAAAAAATACACATACACACACTCACGCATTACATATACACCCACACTTACATACACCACTCAGCCCACTGGGTTTCAGGCACTTGCCCCCATGCAGCGAGCACTCTCACATACCATAAAGAGCAAAGTAAAACATTTTTTGCTGTTGTTATTACTGCTGTTTTTATTCATGTGCGCCACAGTTGGATATTGGCGTCAACATTTTTCAATGCAATCAGGCATATTGTCACAATTTTTCAGAAGCGAGCCACATTCGCACACACACACCAACACAATCACGGCACACACGCGTAGACAAACAATGACAAATGACCAGCTGCTGGTGTTGTTTTTGCTTTATAGCTGCTCGCTATGCTCATGTAGTTTTCTCAGGGCCTCAGTTGGACGACAGGCAATCCCCTACAAATGAAGCGAAACCGAAAGAGTTGAGAAAATTTGTTGTGTTCGGTCATTTAAAGGCGAGCAGTAATACTAAGCCATACATACACACAAATATACATCAGAAAGAGCGCATAGCTTGTGCCCAGATTGTGTATTTATGACTTGTGCAACATTACCAGCAGCTGTTGCCGCTTTAGTACAACAACAACAAATTGTGCCTGGTGGCAAAAGGCTATAATCTTAAGCGAGTCTTGGCTTTGATTGACCGTTATTTATTCTCGTGTAAATTGTTTAAAAATTTCAATTTTATGCAATTGAATTATGAGCATAATAAAGTAGGCAGACGGGGGAAGCAGCAAAGGCGAGCGTAAAAGTGCGTGCTATGAGCTTATTGTTTATTGTGCCAGCAGGTCTTTGCATACATTTAAGCGTGTGTTATTTTATGTAATTTCTTTCATATTGCGCACCGGTAATCGTACTTCTCAAATGGTTTATTCACTTTCAAATTTTAACCGATTGTGTGTGTGGAGCAAAGGAGAATCGTAATACTTGTAATGTGATGGTTTTAGTGAAATTTAAGGGTTTCTCAAGAACTTAGAATTTCGAAAATTTTTCTTCTCGGGATTGTTTGTTTATTGCACTATAGAACTTTCTCCCTAATCGTCTGCAGGCGATCAAAGAAATAAAAGTGTTCGTCCTCGTGTGATTGGAGCCAATGTAGCCATAGAAATTGTTCAGGAATGCATTCGTAGAACACCGCAAATGATGGCAAAGAAAATATTTACATTTAACAGATTAATGTAAAGAATTATTTTGGGAAATGGTGAACTTGACCAGATTAATGTCGAGTTTTATTTGGGATGATCTCCACATGAAAGCCTCACGTCGGTCAGATAGCATATTTTGACAACTGCAAATAGCTGCAAGTGATCAGTGGCACGCGATGAACATTTAAAAAGTATAATTTTTACAGAACAAACATTTTTATCTAATAAAAAATATTTAAATCTACTTAAAAACAACCAAAGGCATGAAAAATGTTATTTTAAGGATTCACGTGGTCACCAACTAGCTGCAGTAATGGTTTGGCTTCTTTCCCAAAACAAAAAAAAAAAAAAAAAATGGGGCGAAAGTATACAAGTGCTCAGTTGAAGACGGTGTGACAAAGCAGTTCAGCAATAAACATTTGGATTGGATCATTCAGCAAGACTGCAAATGCAAACAGAAGGGTCATTGACCCCATAAAATTCAAACAAAACTGGTCAAGGATCTCAAATATAAATAATTATTGTTGACTTGGCTGAATGTTAACAAAAAGGTCACTGACTGCATCAAATGTAAACAATGGAGAGTCTGACTTCATAAAATGTGAGCAAAAACATCATTGAAATGTAGACAATACCCCGAAGCATAAATAATGGTTGTTGACTTAGCTAAATGTAAACAACAAATGTTGACTTCGCTATAGGTATGCAAAAGCGTCATTGATCCAATAAAATGTGAACAATAGGGTCAAATTCCTGAAATAAAAATAATTGTTTTTGACTTGGATAAATGTAAACGAAAGCGCATTTGATCCCAAAAAATGCAAACAAATTCATCTTTGATCTCTTTAAATATAAACAAAGGGGCATTGACCGCATAAAATGTAAACAAAATAATAATTCTTAATTTTTGCTGTTGAAATTTTTGTTTCAGTAGCTTCGTATGTTAGGATCGCAACGCTTAAAACTCTTTTGCCTTTTATGACTCGGCTAATTCCTCTCATTTGCGGATTGCGCTCCTAGCGTCGGTTTCAATTATAAATAATGGTTGTTGACTAGGATAAAAATAACCAAATGGGTCATTGATCTCGTAAAATGCAAACAAAAGTCTGATTGACCCCATTAAATGAAATCAAAAGGATGAGTGACCTCAGATAAGTATTATCAAGAATTTTTGTAAATGTAAGCAAAAGGGTCATTGATTGCTTGGAATGTAAATTGAAAAAAATGTAAATTGAAAAAAATAAAAACATATAGTTAGTGACCTCAATTATAAATAATGGGTTTGACTTGGCTAAAGGTAAAAAAAAAATTGTGGACTTGGCTGAAGGTAACCAAAGGGGTGAGTAAAATAGTTACATTTTTAAAAAGCGCTGAACTTCTAACAAACCTAATGCCAGGAATCAAGTACTGTCTGTACTATATATTCAAAAAAGCGGCGCCATTTAGTGTTAAAAATGGTTTGAGATAGAATTATTTCCAAAAGAGAAGAATAATATCTCTTCACTGAAGCACGGGAAAACCTTTTAGCGAGAGATAATGACATTGATACCTTAAGAGTTTGGCTAAAGTCACACTTAAAGGTAGACTAATCGTCAACGAAGTCATCAAACGATAAGCCGGAGAGAGGAGAAATTTCTAACTCAAATTTGCCAAGTGCTGGGCGATGAGTGGTCTTGATTACAGAAGTTAAAAATCTTCTATTATTCTCCGTGCCTATTTTAGTGGAAGCGCACTGCACACAAATTAAAATTTTTCTTAAAAAACTATAACTCAAACCGATCTCATTACGTAACTATTATTCACACTTATATACACATACACACAAATGTCGTGTGCGACTAGCTTAAATGTTAAGTGTTATGTGCTTTATTTTTACTGTTATCAGACCTAACTAGAATATGAAGCAATACACCTCAGTCTAGTGTGAAAAAATACAATCGATCTATGTCAACACTTAATTAGTTTTTGCAAATTGAAACCAATTATGTATTGGCAGCGACAAATTATTTTTTATGGCAATACAACAACAACATTTCAGTACATATTGTACATATCTGATATAATGCTTGTAGACTGCAAACTGAGGTAACTCAAAGTGCTTAACTTTGAATTAAGCGTGAGATTACAAAAAACATAAAAAATTCTTACTAATACG
>NW_017536852.1:1501846-1504700 GCF_001853355.1 Bactrocera latifrons | reverse complement strand
AAAAAACGAATTTTGCAATAACATAGTATTTCAATGTATAAGAGACAGGAATTGAATTAAAATAAATTATAAAAAATTTCTTATCTGAAATCGATATCGAAAAGATTCAGTTAAATTAAATAAATTAATTTAGACTCTTTAAAACAAAAATTAAATTAGAAAATTAAATAAAATGAAAATAAATAAATTCAAAAAAGTTTAATAAGTTTAAGTTAACAAAATATAAATAAAATTCATTTAAAAACTATTAAAAAAATAAAAAATTCCATCTCAAATTTTGTGAAAATACCTCGTCAAGTGAACAAGTCTTCCATACAAGCACTTTATTCCGGCCGGACAGTTTGCATAGAAAACATATGCTATAGTGGTCCGATATCGGGAGTTCAGACTCGGGCAGAGAGGCAAACATGCATACATTGATTTAGCTCGTCATGCTGATCATATATAGATATACTTTATAAGAACTCCAAAATTTTCATGTTGGTGTTATAAACTTCATGGCGCGCATAATACACCCTGTTCTGGGTATAAAAATAGTGCAAATTGCGTTTTGCTCTGAGCACCCAGTTAAGATAAGCGTGGTAATGAGAAATATGAGTTATTATTGCGCCGAACTCGCACACGATTGCCGTATAAATAGACGAGTTTGCAGCGCACAGTCGCTAACATCGCGGCTGATCGCGATGAAGTAAGGAAAAGTTGACGAAGCGCTATGTGGATTGTTCACTTAATTTCACTTTGGTGCTTGCTACACACCAACGCAGCACTGAAGGATATACCACAGGAATATCTGCTCGCGGCAAAACAGATAGCCGAAAGGTTGATAGCGATTTCATCAGGACCATTGAGAGCCGACTATTTTTTCAGAGTGGTAGAAAACTTGGTCGCAGGTTTACCTTCAAGACAGGCATATGTGTTAGCAAACGCTATTTGTAAGTACGACTATATGTCCAAAGAATGTTCAAAGATGTGTACAAGTTACGGTTTGTAATTCTAAGGTGCCGACACTATTGCCAGGGGGCGAAATAAAACGCCGGAATATTATGAACCGCAGCTGGAAGATATTAATTTTCAGTTGCGTACACCGTGCGATAGGCGTACATATCCTATAGCAGATCCTAGTGGTCTACTTTCCGATCCGGCTTTTGATCCGAACAAAAAGACCGTAATATTCTCAACCGGCTATACAACCATAGTGAATAATGAACGCCACGATGCCTTGTCTAAGGCATATAATTGTCGCGGTGACACCAATTATCTGGTAATAACCTGTACATACTATTTTTGTATATTCTTAATGAAATAAGACTTTCGCAGGCGCTGGACACTGGCGACTACATAACCACGGTGTACGTGTGGTCTGCACAAAACACCGACACAATCGGTAAATATCTTGCTGCCGGCATACAAAAACTCAGCGAGTTTATAGACGTCGCCGACTTGCACTTGATGGGTCACAGCTTGGGCGCACAAATAATGGGTACGGCAGCGCGTCAATATCGCTTTTTGACAGGCAATAACTTGCCCTACGTGACCGGTTTAGATCCCGCTTATCCATGCTTCAACGAAGGTGAGAAGCTGACCACCATCTCGGCGAGTGATGCCGCCTTTGTTGACATCATACACACAAATGCCGGTATTAACGGCCAGTATAAAGCCTACGGCGATGTGGATTTCTATGTCGGTGGTAAATTTCCAATTCAGAATGCCTGCAGAACACCGCAGTGCTCACACGAAATCGTTTGGGAGTACTACACAGAGTCGGTCTATCCCAAAAATGAGCGTAATTTTTTGGCAAAGCGTTGCAACTCGCTGTTTAGCCTGCAGGATGGTAGATGTGATGGCCCTGAGTTTCCCATGGGCTTTGCTGTGCCACATGACTTAATTGGTCGTTATGTGCTTGATACGAACGCTGAGAAGCCTTATGGCCAAAATGCTACTGCCAAGTACACGAATCCTGATACTTCGCCCTGTGGCGCTTGTTCTTCTTCCTGCACTTGAGGAACAGATCTTTTTGTATAGCATACATACACATACATATATCGTATAATAATTTTGTTTAATTTTGTATTTATTAAACTGTGTGGTGTCGGTAAAAATGTAATTAACAACAGTTTAGTCGAAGTTTGATTTCAATATCGTTTAAGAACATCTGACTAGTTTAACATTGTGCATTTATCAACTTTCATATACCCTCCGCCAAAAAGTAGATACCATATTCCACGCTGAAAGCTCAGTTATTTTTCGGTTCCTATAAGTTCTTCAGAATATCACTGTGAAAGCGAACGTTATACCTTTAAATGCGCAAACAGGAAAATTCCCCGGCTAATAAAAAAAACAAAACACAAAAGTTTGTAAAAGTTAAAATTTTTTTCATATAGTCTCCGGCCAAAGTTCACCATCTGAGTGGAATTCACACCACGCACCCGCACAAAAATGAAGAAAAATGTAGCAGTCAGCTGACAAAGTAAAGAAGTGCTCTTCCACTAAGCCAATGTGCCGTGTCATAAGTAAGTGGAAATGATGACAAAATCCATGAATTAGCCTTCAAATTGCTTCCGCATCCACTCTATTCTGCAAATCTGGCCCCAGGCGCGTATTTCCTGCTCTTAGGACAGGACCTTTTTTAAAGCAAATGACAAATCGTACTTCAAAAATGGTATTGAAAAGTTGGAGGGTCGCTGTAATCAACGCATTATATCAGCATTGAAGGGAACTAGAAGAGTGTTCCAAAGTAAGCAGGACTTTTTGAATCTAGCGCCCCTTGGAGGCGCCATCTGCATGTCAACTGGTGCGTTAGAATCTGATATCTGGTGTTTTGAGTGTCAGTATGTTTGTGTTATCGGTGCGAAAA
>NW_017536852.1:1461401-1501161 GCF_001853355.1 Bactrocera latifrons | reverse complement strand
TTTTTTTTTTAAGTCCTGTTTACTTTGGAAAGCACTTTGTATATTGAATACAAAAGAAAAAAAAAACGAATTTTGCAATAACATAGTATTTCAATTCTTTCGGAATATTAGTGAATGAATTTTTGAAGCATAAGGTGACTATTTTGAATAAAATAAATTGATTTTGCCGAAAACACCATTTGTTCTGTTTTTTTTTTTAAGTCCTGTTTACTTTGGAAAGCACTTTGTATATTGAATACATAAGAAAAAAAAACGAATTTTGCAATAACATAGTATTTAAATTCTTTCGGAATATTAATGTGCTCTACCAAAAAAGCAGTGATGAATTCTTTGTTATTTAGTCAAAGTAAAAATGGATTTTTCACTACGAGCGCTAATAAAAATCAAAACAATAGTTTTAATAAAGTTTTTTTAATAATAAAAATAAAACAAAAACGGTTTTGTATATCAATGAAATTCTTTATGCCTGTGCAAGTACATTAAATGATATTATGTACGGAACTCGATTTTTTTGCCTGGCCACCACGGCACGCTTGCAGATTCCGAAACCAATTTTGGACGGTTTTCAAGCATAAATCGGGCAATACAGCTGAAATTTCACGCTCGATATTCGTACGAAGTTCATCAATCGTCGCTAGCTTGTTGACATATACCATAGACTTGGCGTAGTCTAATAGGAAATAGTCTGCACTAACTACGGGCACTTCTTTGTCTCACTTGCGTGGCAGCATTTTGTACTGTGCCTGTGGATTCAAATTTTTTCACTAGACTCTGTATTATTGATCTGGCAAGATTATAATAACGGCCATAAATTGGACGTAGCACTCGCTCTTTAAGTTGTGGCCACTGAGTCTGAATTTCAGTTGTAAATTTTAATAATTTCGATACGCTGTTCGGTCGTATATCTTTCTATGATGAAATGGCAAACCTTGCTAAAGAGAAATTTCAAAGGAGCGAGAAAAAGTATGTTACCATTTGCTGTTACTATCGGTATACTTTTGTAGCATGCCTATTGAAAACCCCATTATAATGAAAACTCCATATTAGAAGAAGTCATTATTTCAAGTGCACCAATTGTGGGGAAATCTATGATCCAGAGTTGTTTAGTCGGAAAGTTTTCAGCAAATGTTCAAAAAATGTCTGTTTGCTGTTAAATAAGGCTCTTTGTTGTTATGGTATTAAAGAAAAATTAGTATATAGGACACTTCCAAGGTCACTTGAACCTTTTAAACCAAAATAATTTTGATGTTTTAATGAGCGATAGTACGAGTATTACCTCAGATGTAGTAGTGTACAAAAACTGAACTGTGGACCAGTTCGAGGTTAGTTATTTTAGAACTAGTAGCAATACAAAGTACCACAACAACTTATTTCTCATAAAAGTTACAGCAGGCAACAACTTGAGAAAGGTTACATATCGAACAACTGAAAAATTTCCCTCTCTATTCTTGTCTGTGAACATCTCATACCGCCGCAAAGAGCATTTTCTCAATGTTGCAAGCAAATAAATCAGCAATAATCGAAAATTATGAAAACTAAAGCAATATCGGACAGCGAGGGGTTATAAAATAGCAGCGACACGTGCGTCATATGTTGCAAAGTGCGCTGGCTAAAGTGCTCGCCTGGCCACCAGGGGTGCCACATGGCGTATGAGTAACCTTTTGTGTTGAAAAATGGCAATGCAATGCATATTTGCTATTTTATTTATGCAATGCAACTGCATTATGTATTTTTGCATTTATTATGCGCATAAATTATCGCGTGTGTATGTGTGTGTGTGTTTGCCAGTTGTAATCATATGCGCGCTTTTGTTAAACAATTTGCATGTATTTGCAAATAAGGAAATTATCCGCAATGCCAAATCACACAGCCACGCATTCGCTGGCAATTCGCTGTGAATTTGCGGCACTTTTACACTACACGAGCGCGAGGCCATGCACTTTCACCGCAAGCCATAGGAATATATGGCTTCCACGCAAAAGTATGTGTGCATGTGTGTTTGTGTTTGCGCTTAATTCGTTTGGCTGACATGTGCGCATTGAACTATCATCACAGCGGTGCGTATGTGTACGTGCCAGCGCGTATTTTCAAAACTCAGCCACTGTAAGCTGCGGTCGTTGCCTTGGATGTGCGCTCAGTTGCCTTCAAATGCTGCTTTTCGCTTTCTTTGGCTGCTTCTTCAGCTGCCTCTTTCTCTTTCCCTTTCGCCAGCTTCGTTCGCTTGCAATGTAAATGAGAGTAACTTGAACTTGAGTGTTTGTCTAGTGTAAGTGAGCGTTCCGCCACAAGACACGCGCTTACATTTACTCCAACTCATACACACACACAACACACACATACAAGAGAGTGTCTTCGCCATTTCCCTTGGCTGTTTGTGTTTATTTGTTTATTTATCAGCGCGCCGAGTGCAAATCCACAATCTTCACGTTTGCTTCTTGAGCACAATTGAAGGACTTTTCATTAGCGCGCACTTGTTGTTGTAGTTGTTGTTTGTTGCTGCTCTTCGCCCTATCATGTTCGTTGTTTGCCGTTTTCGTTTTCATTTTCGCACAGGAACTTATTACTTTATAACAGTACGTGCTCGCAGCGCGTCGTGGCGACTAACACATGTTCAGATACATTTGTGTGTATATGTGTGTGTGCAAATGTAAATCTATGTATGCGTTTGTCGTTGAAATCACAATGTAATCAAATTTACATAAAATCCATGCAAACAATTAATTTAATGAAATAGAAAAATAATGAAGGCAACAACATTGCATTTTTCTTCATTTTACCTTACTTTTTTTTTTTTTTTTTTTTTTTTTTTTTTTTTTTTTTTTTTTTTTCTTTTTTTTTTTTTTTTTTTTTTTTTTTTTTTGTTGTGGTTAGGCTGTGCGGCATTGCACGGCACACTCATCGACTTAATGCGTTGTCAATAAAGAATAATTGAGTATTAAGAGAGGTGAACAAAAGCGCAAAGGAATATTTGAGATTCCTAAGGTATTGAAAAGGTACTCAAGCAATTATATATTATATTTACTGCTTGAAGGAATGGTGAAGATGGAGTTGCGTGAAAGTCTAAGCGCCTTTATGTGGATGCATTCAAGGGCTCCGTCCAATTCATGGAACACAAATATGTCTCTCAAGGATCGCAGCAAATACCTTGGGTTAGTGAGAATTCGCCTAGCATGCTAGCACTGTAGGAAGACAGTATGCAAGATTCATATTGCCCGTGAAAGGTGCACCTCTTTCATCAGTTAGTATTATCTAACTTTACTGGACTAGTGGAATAATACGCATGCGTATTAAACTTTGAACTAAGGTTGCTTTACTTTGTAATTGTACCTGCGGGACCTCTGATAAGCATTTTTTGCAGCATGTGACTAATAGTATTATTGTTCTCTCACTACATAGCTGGGAAATAATAAGTTGTTCACGTTTTCACCGGCGCTGCTGCAGAGTAAGCATTTAGTCCCGTCATCGTGGTCGAATTTGTGTAGGTACCCCTGAAGTAGCCACGACCCATCAAGAACTGCGTCAGATAGAAGTCTGTCTCCCCATATTGTCTCTCAATCCAGGCTGGTACGTTCCCAGTCAGACTATGCGTCCAACTTCCATTTTCCGACGCATCCCATTGCTTTTACCACTCTCTCTTTGTTCGTCAGCAGTTAGACGCCTATTCATAGCTTTAGATTTTTGATAAACTCTACTTAGCTCTGAAGCCATTGAAATCGGCGGCATTGGACCATATATGATACTGGCCGTTTCATTTGACACCATTCTGAATGCACAGGCCATTCTAAAGGCGCATAAATTGGACACTACTTTTGCTTTATTGACATTTATTTTTTTACGCAGTGCCTTGCACCATAAAGAAGCCGCGTACATCAGAGTTGATCGCTTGACTTTGGCTCGTATTCCTCTCCTGCTTTGGCTAGAGACACTAGTGTTAGCTATTATTATTGACAGGGCCGCAGTAATTGCAGCAAAGAAAAATTATTCTTTTTAGCTAATTTCAATGTTTTTCAAAAGCACCAGGTGGTCTTATATGTCAAAAGTAAACCAAAACCGGAGCACTTTAGCTATCATTCGGAGGAATTTATCAATTCTAACAATTAAGGAACGGTAACCGAACATTTCATACGCTTGCAACATGCAAGAATCAAAATCCTTTAAATTCCTAAAGTTCAAGCACGCACCAATCATATAGGGTAAAGTCAGCCGGTTCTTCGAAAATCCTGTTAATGGTTATATGGAAGCTAGGTCAAGTTTTCTCCCTGTTTTATCGATTTTAAGCGCAAAGATACACTGTTATGAATACAATAGGCTTCGTAATTTTCATTGAGGTAACTCATAAGTTTTTCCCACAGGTGTTCCTTGCTACTGCGATTCTATTTTATTTTATATCTTTATACGTTTTCAATTAATGGCGATTTCTGGGCATGGCAGTGGTCAGATTATGTGTATAGAAAAGGAAAACTAACAGTGGCTAGCGAAAAAGATATAATCATGAAAATATGGACTAAAGAAAAGCTTCCCGTCAAACCGGTCAGACAGTTGGCCGAACACACTGTCTCCGATTCAAAGAGTGACTGTAACGTATAAACCGATGGGTACCACCACCTCAAAGCCACGTGCTCTAAATTATGAAATAATAAACGGACGGAAACTTGTTTGGAGAAAACCCGGCAGTCAACAAAAAAAAACAAAAAAACTAAAACAAAAAATAAAAAAATAAAATAAAAAAATTACCGGAGTGAGCAATATTGAGTTTATTGAGTCAACAATCAGTAAGAGAATTTATTTGGATGAGGTTTTGATATACGAATAACCGTTAGGTGAACAAAACCCTTATACTCTGATGCAATATCTTGACAGGAAATACGATAAAACATATTAACCATAAAAATGTTAAGCGACCGTGACTTCTATACTAACTTCAGACTAATGAGGGAGGTAAATAAAATAAAAGTGAAGTTCTAAATTTAATTTTTTAAACTATTTTATTTCTTATTGACATTATTTTATTATTATTATAAGAAAAAAAATTTAATTAATAACGCAAAAAGACAAAAAAAAAAATTGCAAAAATAATGTCACTTCTGGGTACTTTATGCTTTAGTACAACAATGCACTGGTTTGATTTAAAGGTTATTACATAGGTCCCTTGCTTCAAAAGCTTCAATGAAAACTAATGACTGAAAAAAATGGAATGAATGAATGGACAGACATTCGTAAAAAATTGCATATACTTTTATAATTTGTGTGTAATTTTTTTCTGTTTTCATAGTGTCAACGTAAAAATGAAAGTTGCTTAAGCCGATGTAATCCCGAATTACACTAGAAAGTGGAACAGTCATTAGCTTGAAGCTTACCTTGTGCTATTATCTAATGTAAGTTTGTAACTGAGATAAAGGCACAGAGTGAATCAACTGTTTTCGCGATATTTGCAAATATACTATCTGAAAATAAATATGGGAAATAAATGTAGCTTAACATCATTCCTTATTTGGTTGGATGGTTAACCGTTGGTCGCACAAGTATGCGGCAAAATGCTGCCCAAAATGGGAGAATATCTGAGCACATTCGATGTTAAGTAATGAGGTTCACTCTGTAATTGCGCAGCAAAACAGCTAGAGAAATTTAAAATAAGCTAAATGATTTCCATGAAAAAATATCGCAAAGAAAAGTTGAACGCATCTTTGCGGAAAAAAACCTAGACATCAAAATTGAACAAGCAAATGAAAAATCAACGAGCGACAAGCGTCAAACTTCATCAGAACTACATAAAGGTGGATTGAAACATAAAAAGCTATGAATGCCCCCCGAAAGTCCCCCATTCAAAGTTATGCTGCTATTTAACATGACTTTCCCCATCACAAAGATTAGCTTTAGCGACGAAGGACGGTTAGAAGCAGTGACAGAAACCATTCAATTTGTGCGTCGTAGACCGTGTGAACGTTATGTAGAGAACTGCTTTCAAAAAACGGTATAATATCCCTCCAACGTAATGATTTAGTGCTGCATTTTGGTGGAAGGTCCTGCACCAATTTATTTTGCTGAGAGAACGATGACTAGTAAGCAGTACACCAATGGACTCCAAGATGGTTTTGTACCATATTTGGTAACATTGAACTCTCCAGCAGCCCACTTATACGCCTTGCCACACCACTCGACGAACGACGGATATCCTTCACAACTTGGATATCAACAGGTTACCTCAGGCGGGCATTTCAACCGACCTAAGCCCCACCGAGAACTGTTGAAAGTTACTTAAATCAAAGGTATATTCCCGAAAAAATCCCACAATAGCCCCATTCAAAGATAACATAAAGGATGTGTGCCTAAATGATCCAGATTTAAAAATAATGCTGATATTTGTTTGAATAGTATGCCTCAAATAGTGAAGGATGTTAATAAAAATAAATTTTGTCAACCAACGGTATATGTTACATATATATGTACATGCTTAAATATACTTTTTTTCTCTGACAAAATATCTGTGATATGTCAAAAAATATGTCACGTGTCAACACAACAGTCAACAAATGACTATTTTTTTGATTGACAAACTGTCAGTAAAGGACAAACATTATGACATTTCAACTGTCATTCCCAACAAATATTTTTTTATAATTTTTTGATCAAATAACGATGAGTGGCATGCAAACAAGTATTTTTAGCAAAATGTCAGTCAAGAGTCAAATAATATATCATTTCGACTGTCATTGCTCAGTAAACAAAAATGTTTGTTTTGATATTTTGACCAAATGACAATGAAGTTTCAAGCGTATGAAAATGTGACTGCTAGCATCCAGAAAAAGAACATACTTTTATCAATATTGCAGGCATGTGATTGTCAACGACAAATAGTAAATGGCAATTTCTATATATGTATGCATTTATTTTGCTTTGCCAAAATATCTGCCATTTGTCAAAAAATATGTCGCTGAGATACTGTCGTGCTCATGGACAGTCACTAGAAATGAATGCAATATGTCAAACTCTTTGACAAAATAACGGACAGTGTGCTGCAAGAGAAAAAAATATGTTTTCGCAAACTACAAACTCAAAATAATATAATATGAAAATATTTATTTTGTGACTATTGAAATCTACGAAGAAAAAACTGAAGAAACGGTTACTGATGTCATTTAGTATGTGCATTCTATTTCATTGTTTGTGAGATACGGTCTTATCTGTCGTAAAGAGCGTTTGGTGTGCACAATAAAGTTCTGTCAACAGTTATATGGGTTTATCATAGGGTTGCCAAATTTTTGAAACTGACAACGCTACTTTCTGATTTAAAATTGCGAATGATTCGAATATAAAGAATTGATGGCATATTTCAAAAGGTCAATATTATTAAATTAAACCAACAACGCATTATTTACTACTGCGTAACGACAGCCAGCAAACGTTTTGTTTTAAATACATTGGCAACTCAAAACCAGGACTTTTTTCGGGATTAACATCTTTTTTTGGGTTTTTTCAACTAGAAAAACTAAATTCAGTATTTTTCACCGTAACCACGTTAAAAAATCTAAATCCCGAAAAAAATCGGGATTCCGTTTTTTCGGGATTGGCATATTTTTTTTTTGTATATTTAACTACAAAATCAAAATGCACTATCTTTCACTGCAATCAGTTTTTAATACATTGGCAACCCTATAATAAATGATGACTAATCATAAAACTTGGCCGCATTTAAAAAACATTTTTCATGCTTACTTACAATAAAAGTAAATTACCACATATCAATATGGCTTAGGGTTGCCACCATATAACAATCATTTTATTTCTCCACAATTTAGGTGTCAAAAGCAAAAAATATTTGTGAAACCATGGCTAAAAAACAAAAATCAAAATTTAATTAAAGAAAATCTAAATCCCGAAAACATTCGGGAACCCGTTTTTTCCGAATTTAATATTTACCTACAAAAACAAAATTCACAATTTTTCGCTGTTATCGCGTTAAAAAAAATAAAATAATCCCGAAGTTTTTTTTATTTAACTACAAAAACCAAAATAATAATGTTTCACCCTTATCTTATTTAACAAAAAAATCAAAATACCGAAAAAAATCGGGATCCCGTTTTTGGGTTTGTCATCTTTTTTTATATTTAACTACAAAATCAAAATGCACTATCTTTCACCGCTTTCCCAGAAAAAAAATAAAAATCCCGAAAAAAAGTTGGGATCCCGTTTTTTCGGGATTGACATCTTTTTTTGTATATTTAACTATAAAGACAAAATTCACAATTTTTTACCGTTATCATATTGTTTTGCATCACCGTGCACTGCAATCTGCGGCACACGTACAATTTTGTTTCATGCAAATCGGAACAACGGAAAACCGCACATGATAAGCTAAGTAATTATGGCTAATTAAGATAGAAACGAGAACTGCACTGGCATATAAATAGCGGATCCACTTCTCACAAAACTACGGTGCAGTGTAAACAGTTATTCGCCGAAAACTGCAATTCGTATTTGATTCGCAGCGCACAGACGAAATGAAATTTCATACTATTTACCTGCTGTTGGCAATACTGAGCGCCAGTACCTCGTTAAATGCGACAATTTTCGATCTACTACATTCCGTGGATGAAATTTCCAAAGGCATAATCGCGAGTGAACCGGACGCACCGTCTCCGGACAATGTTTTCAAAAGTATAGAGAATATAGTGGTGGGTCTGCCACTTCAAATCGCCTCCAGCATCGCCAATTCAATTTGTGAGTAACAATTTCATATGCCGCTAAAAGATTTACTTAAATTGCAATTTGTTGCTTGAATTGCTCAGGTTCGGCAGTTATTAGACAGGGTCGCGCCAAAACGCCGGAGAAATATGCACCGGAACTCGGAGATATTAAATTTCAGTTGCGCACCGCTTGTGATAGGCGCTCGTATTCACTTGTGAACGAAAACGGTTTGGCGGCTGATGAGAGCTTCGACCGCGCGAAGCCGACCGTTATATTTGCCACCGGCTGGACGACAACGGTGAACGGTAGCCAGCAGGATAGGCTGACCAACGCGTACAACTGTCGTGGTGATGTCAATTACATAGTAATGAATGAATTGTTATTTTTGTTGCTGCATAATTTTAAAATTTCTATCTAACACGTGCACAGGCTTTGGATTTTGGCGATTACATGAAGACTTTGTATCCGTGGTCAGCGCAGAACACCGACGTCATTGGCAAATATGTGGCTGAGGCGCTGCAACGACTGGCCTCGCTCATAAGCATTGCAGATTTGCATTTGATTGGTCACAGTTTGGGCGCACAAATAATGGGTTCAGCGGCACGTCACTACCGGGCTTTGACGAATGAAAGCTTACCCTATGTCACCGGTTTGGAACCAGCTTTACCGTGTTTCAACAACGATGAGACATTAGCTACGCTGTCGGCAAGTGATGCCGACTTTGTGGACATCATACACACGGATCCCGGCGTCCTCGGTCAGTCGAAGTCCACCGGCAGTGTGGACTTCTTCGTGGGTGGCCATTCTGCCTTGCAAGAAGGTTGCTTCAGTGTAACTTGTTCACACAGCCGTGCTGTCTCCTACTACGCAGAGTCGGTTTATCCTAACAATGAAGATAATTTTCTGGCAAACCGTTGTGATTCTTTGAAAAATCTGCAGGCGGGCAAATGTAAAGGCAAAGCCTATCCGATGGGCTATGCTGTGCCACATGACCTAAGGGGAACATATGTTTTGGAGGTGAATGATAAGTCGCCGTATGGCAAGAATGCTGGTGTTAGTTCTACGGATCCGGAAACCACGAATTGTGGCAGCTGTGAGGCGTGAGCGAAGTAAATGTTTACATATATATACACGCATAATTACATACATATATTATATGAATAAGTAAATATATACATATAGATTACACATATCACAAAGGTGATGGTTCAAATAATAAAATATAGAAATCAAAATATAAAAGTTATATTATAACTATCGACTTTTTTCGTAATCGATGTTTGAAATATATAGGTTCATGTTTTCAAATAATCGATATTTTTTTGTAAATAATTAATTATCGTTATCATTACCGATTGATTCTCTATAATTTCATGCTAGTAATTAACGATGTTTTTATCGATAGTTTTCGTGGTGTTGATCGATAAAAAATCGTTACTTAAAAACCTCAAATTATTGGGAAAAATAATATCGAAAAAGACATCATTATTGAAAAGCGTTAAATTATGGAGAAAAATATTATTATCGATATTTTTTTAATATTTATCGATACTTTGTGGACAGAAAACATTATCAAAAATAGTATCGAAAAACACATCGCTAATTAAATGCGTGAAATTATAGAATAAAATATTTGTATCGATACTTTCGAGATATTTATCAATGCTTTATAGATAATAAGTATTATTATCGATATCTTCCGTTTATAATTTCACGCTTTTATGAAGACATGTCTATTTCAATACTTTTTTATTAATTATTTGACGTTTACCGATATCGGTATTTTTAACGAAGTATTATGTTAATTTCTTTATAACCATTAAGTGGGTTCCTTTATATTTTAAAAGGTTGACAAATATGCCAATGAGTATAACAATCGATTTTTTATCCTAAATTATCGATTACCATTTTACTTATACGAGACATATAACTTGAAGGGTGATGGTCGAAATATAAATACCACAAAAAATTCACGTTCTAGTAATCGATTTAAATACAAATCTCAATAATTTCATGTTTTCAATTGTTGAGAGTTGTTGTAAATAATTTCACGATTGTAATTATCGCTATCAATACCATTTTGTTTTTCATAATTCTACGCTTTTTATCAACGTTACCTGTGTCATTTTTTTCGTTGTGATTATCGATAAAAATATCGATAATTATTTTGTCTTAATTTATCGATAAATTATTACTATAGATATTTTATTTATTTTAAAAGATCTTTATCCATATTTTTCATTATAAGGATTTATAAAAGTTATCGATAGTTTATTTATTGACATACATACATTATTATTATCGAAATTTTCCTTTTTTCAGTTATCAAAATATCGATATTTTCCGACAATTTCAGGTAATCCCTAAGTGCGTTATTTACATATTTGCACCTAATCTCTATCAAATACATATGCCAAAAAAATCATCGAATTTTTAGACTGCAGATAGTTTAGATTTAGTGAGCATTATACAGTCTTGGTTAATGAAATAAAATATTTAAAAAAAATATATATATTTAGTAAATTAAATTATAAGGAAAATTTTTGCGCTTTTATTCATTTGTCGATTTTTAGCATCCAAAAATTTCGTGTCATTCAACTTAGGTTCACTTTGTTTGAGTTATTTTTTCTAAAAATCTGTCAACATTTATCAATTTAATTTCACATGAAAGTTTTGAAGCCAATTTTAAATTCATATTTGCATTGTAAAAATTTTTAAGCAATTTTATCAAATTTTTTTCTATACAGGTGGCAACGCTTCAAATTTTTTTTAGTATAAGTCTCCTAGACTGATTATAGTGGTTATAATACCACAATTTATTTGTAAAAATATCGTCGTTCATTTTACTACAAAAAAGGAAAAGGTGGCAACCCTTGAAAAAAACTAAACTAACAGAACCTTTTTAGCTCACTTTGTTCCATTGCGAATTGTAAAAATTTATTGAACAAAATTTAGCAGTTTACTATTCTCAAACATCTGGCAACTCTGTTATCATATTATTATAATCTTAAGCAATAATCTTAAATAAAGGAAGCCAATTATAGTGCACAGATTCATTGTAAAATTTTTTGAACAGCTTTATAAATTTTTTACTTTTATTTAGATGGCAACGCTTTATTTTTTTTGTGTAGTTAAATCTCTTGGATTGATTCTAATGGTTGTTATACCGTAATATATTTCTAGAAATAGTGTCATTAATTTCACTAAAAAAAAGATGAAAAAGTGGCAACCCTTGAAAAAACTGTAACTCGCAGATTTTTATCTCACTATGTTGCATTGCCAAATTGTAAAAGTTTATTGAAAAATATTAGAAATTTAGGATTTTCAAACATCTAGCAACCGTGTTTATAAATTTTTAAAATCTTGTCAAACATTTTTTTTTTTAAATGGAAGATTTTTGAAATTATTTATAGTATGGTACCACATACATACATATAAATATTTCGAACTAAAATTTTTTGAATGACAAGCTATGTAAATGTTTATCTTCCGATTTGGTGCAAATATCAAATCTTTAATCAAAATATATATGTGCATATGTATGTATGTACATAGCTTCATATACATACATAATGTTTACACCCTGCACCACTTCCATTAAACAACAACACTTCAAAATCAGCAACATACTAATGCTGCAAGCAAGCGTTGAGTGTCACCAAATTGTGTCAGCCGTCAGTTGTCATGGCTTACGGCAACACGCCACCAAGAACTCATGCATACATAAACAGTTATTGGCATAGAAGCAAAGTAGCGCTTACAATAACAACTTTAGAGCCGCTAATGCAGCGACATGCATAAAGTATGCAATAGAGTGCAACAGTGCGTATACGTAATCAGCAACATTGGTTAGTGCCGCACACAAACACACATGCGCTTGTTTGTGTTTTGCTGGCACAGCATTGTGCGGTTTTACGCCACACAAACACTTACACGCGCACACACAGGCCGCAGACGCAAGTAATTCAGTGCCACATGTATACACACACATACATACAAACATGTATTAGAAGTTATTGGCGCGTGCGAGTGTCGCCAAGACGCTACTGCAATGAAACGCTCATATGCCGGGCTGCTGATGGAAGGGCAGAGCGAAATGTAGGCGGCCATAAAATGCGTAATGCGCCACGGCAACTGTGTCTGTGTGTATATGTGCTTGCGTGCGTATGTGTGTTTATGGGGTCACATATTTGCGTCTGCACTAACGTCTGGAGCCAAGATTATTGCATTACGCTAGCAAATGTAACGCCTCGACTCGTCTTCATTGCTGCTGCCGCCTGCGCTCAGCCACGCCCCTGACGCCCAGCTAACGGTGTTGTTGCACTTTAATGTTGGCGCAGCACTTACAGTGCAATTCCGTTACAAACGAATCAAATTATTTATTTAAGTTGAGTTTACGGTCATGTGAGTGCATTACAGCGCACAAACAACGGCAACAACAACAACAACAACAATGATATGAATTGCAAAGACATCACCATTTGCTGCGTGCTTTTGTCCAAAAATGTCCATGGAAGGCGAACTCATTAAATTATGCCCTTGCTAGATTGGATGTATGTGTGTGTGTGTGTGTATATATGTATGTCTGTATCTATGTATGTGTGTATGCAAATGTCTTATGCGTGTTGCTTCCATTAAAACTTGTTGTTCGCCGCAGTGACGCCACGCTGGGTGTAAGACGCTCGGCCGCTTTGGCGCCGAAAAATATGCAAATCGTTTCATTAAAGCTCATTCGGCGCAGCACTTATAATAATTTCGCTTAATGATGATCTATGTTTGCGCAGCATAACAATAACAAATAAAAAACAAAAATTCTCTCAATTACTTACCGAAATTCCAGACAACCGGAGTGTTAATATGAGAAATGTCTTGATTTTAATCTTGAACTATTGCTGAAAATACGAAAATAGTAAGTGATAAATAATTAATAATATAACAGTTAGTGCTTAGAAAAAAGAAAACAATGTTTTCTGGAAAAATATTTAATTCCAAAGTATTAAAATTTTTATTTCTTTTTATGGGAGTGTGACTTTGATAAGTTCAATATGCGCCCAAATGTAGGCCACGTTTTCAGTACAGCTAAATATTTCAATATACACAGACATATATGTATGAAATCACGTAATTTTGAAATAATTTTCATCCTTAACCCTCACCTTTAAAGCCACTTCTTTCGACTACTTATTTCTTATGGCGCACACGTAGTATGAAATTCAAAAGCTTTTACATATTTCGATAGGCTACAACAGTTTAATTGTCCCCGGCTTACCATAGTAAAACACATCTTCGGCAATACTCCGTTTTTTAAGACAACAAGTTCCCTTTAAAGTTGATACCCTGATTATAGCGAGTCCACTCGGATGACTGTTGATTCGATTTCCGAGTGAACCGTCTTCGGTGCTCATTTCTTCACGCCTAAACTTAGCATAAGAATCCTTATTGATTTATTTTTGTGTGGTAGAGTCGAGAAACTCATCGTCAAATACAGTTTTTACTTAAACAGTATTTTTCCCTTTAAAAGGTAATATTTTATCAACACGCTCCTTTTTATCCATTTTTTCATAATAACGATAATAGCTTCACTCATAATGAAGTAATCGACAAACTAATAATCTGACAGCTGTCCTCATCAAGGTTAAGGCCAATTAAAAATCATATCGATTTAATTTAATAGCGCCATCTAATGGTCAAGCCAGGGACATTTTCATACAACTCCAATATATTGTGCCTTAAGTTACTTCAGCACTTTTTCACTGACACCAAAAGTAGCCAAAAGCGCTTTGCCAAAATTTCCCAAAAAAAAAAAAAAAACGATATCGAATGGGCTTTAGCTTCTTGAAAGCTTACGTGATGAAGCCTGTAACTCAGGGTTTACCTTAGTATAGCAATCAACTGCGCTACTAAAATTGACCTCACTGCAAATCCTAATAACTGGTTTTCTTCACTAGAAAGTACAAAATACCGAAGGCATATACACCATTAGTAGATGGAACTCATTTTAGACCTGCTGACAAAGTTAAGTCTTTAGGACTTATCGTCCAACTTCGAGGAAAGAGCAAGGAACTTGTAAAGCATTACGAACCACACCAACTATGACACTAAATGTTTCGTTGCATATAACATCATAGTCGCAAAAAGTAGGCTGCGAAAACTGCACTCAAACTCAGAGACATTGAGTATTTAGAATAATGCACGCATGGGCACTCTAAAATTCTCGAATACTTTGATTTTATACCGAAATACTTGGACTATCAGGCCGGTGAATCTAGTTCTGGCTTTCGTTTCTTTGCTCACATGCCTTCGGGGGAAGCATGGAAAGAAATGACTCGTTATAATAGAGAGACGCTGAGCTTTTTAACAAATGGATCAATGTTTGCGAGGAGTCTTGATGGAGAAGTATACTGACGGAAACATTTCATCAGCGTTTTTCAAGCGGAGGTGGCTGCCATAAAGTTTGCGGTAGATCTGCTGGTGACTATCCACTCCGATGGTATTAGCCTGGGATCCACTGACTGCGCGCTCAAATCTAGTGAAAGGATGTCTACACTTCTTATGTCTAGCATAGAGTCATTTTATAGTACGTTTGAACTGGTTTGAACTAGCCTGGATACTGCGGTATTGTAGGAAGCTGTAAAGCTGAGAATCTTGAGCCTCGGAACACATCAATTTGTTAACTACCAGCAGCTGTACAGTCGCAAGGACGCTATGATACAGTGTACAAGGTGCGTTCTAAGGTAAACAGGACTTTTTGAATCTAGCGCCCCCTGGTGGCGCCATTTACATGTCGACTGCTATCTTTATCGATTGTCCAGCGAGAATTTCATGATATTTCGTTGATTGGAAGTGAAGTTTTTGCATTTTAAGATGTTTGTGTTATTGGTGCGAAAAAGAGCTTCGAAGAAGATCCAACATTAAATTTTGTTGTAAAATTGGTAAAACCTTTACCGAAACATTTCAATTGACGAAACAAGTTTATGACGATGATTGCCTACGATGAGTGGTTTCAACGCAGTTGAATCTCTCGCAAGAAATCAACCCTCTAACCTATCCTAACCCATACTTTGAGAGATACCGCGGATGGAAATATCGCTGGATCTATGAGAGCCTCTCAAATTAAGTTTTTCATCATTTCAGTTTTTTTGGTTCATTTGTACGATACAAAAATTGAAGTTAGTTAAAAAGGATATTTTCTCTTACTCTTGGGCCTCATTTAATATTTTTTGCTTAACATTCAAAATAAGAATATGAATTTGCGACAACTTTATACTGGATGTAGGCAATAAAATATTTTTAAAAAATTTTAAAAGCTGAATTAAATCATGAAATCTTCTTTCAGACACTTGTAGATTGTCTTATATATTAAATTTAATGTTCGCTTAAAAAGTAATCTCTTTTATTTATTTTTCTGCAACATTTTTCCAAAGAATATGTTTTTTCGGTAAAAATGCAACCAATTGCTGCTCTTCTCAGCATACCGGCACAAAGTTCTCCCTCTATAAATCTCTCGATTTACTTTAATAACACTACAGATGTACATGCACACACCCACATACATATGTATATGCTCACAAATACACCCACAATTCAAGTGGCAAACATTTCAAGTACTTCACGCGCCCAGCAGATTGATGCCAACACAAGAAAGTTGGTTGAAAAAAAAAATAAAGTTGATAATCAACTTTAATTAAAACTCTTGCGAAATTCAATGGATGCGGTTGTGTGGTAGTATGCAGTAGACATTTCTCAAAGTGGGGCAAAATTGCTGAAGTGCTTAACTAATTCTTATTTTCTTCCTTTCATTACTCGCCGCGTAAGTTTCTTTGCTTTGCTCTTCATCAACCACTTGCTAGTTAAGGAGACATGGCCACAACAGAAAACAAATTGAGAACAAGTTAATGGACAAGAGAATGATATGAATGCTTATGCTTTTTTGTTATTTTTAGAAATTAGGAGACGTTGGTCAGTCACTTCAAAAAGTACTTAATTCTTGCAGCACATTGGATTTGAGATTAATGGAATTGATATGTTTACATACTTAGGTGTGTAAGCTATTTCAGTGCACAGTCTACTCTAGCTATAATTTGATGGAATACAACGTATTTTAAAAATGTTCTGAAAAGCTGCAGAAGAAAAAATATAATTTAAAAATCTTGCCTATATTCAGGCGCAAAAATAAATTCTTTTAGCAAAGTCGCTCACCCGAAAAAGTGGATATTAAAGCAGTCATTAGTAGGTTTCTCACAGTGTACTCAAAATAAACTTCTCGGGCAACTGAGAACAAAGTTAAAAAATATTGCCTATATTCAGGCGCAAAATTAAAATTTCTTTAGCAAAGTCGCATACCCGAAAATTTAATATTAAAGCAATAATTAGTAATTTTTCTAACACTGTACTCAAAATAAACTTTTTAGACGCCTAAAATAAAAGTAAAAATTTTTTTCTACATTCAGGCTCAATATAAAATTGTTTTATCAAAGTCACACACCCCGATAAGTGGAAATTAAAGCAGTCATTAGCAATTATTTTAACAGTGTACTCAAAGTAAATTTATTAGCTGGCTAATCAAAAAATTTTGCCTACATCCAGAAATTTTAATTTTTAGCAAAAATTTACACCATAACATTGGAATAGTAAAGCCGTCACTAGTAATTTCTCTCACAGTCTACATAAAGTACACTTATTTTAGTCATCTAAAAACAAATTCCAAAAATGTTGCCTACATTCAGGCGAAAATAATTTTTTTTAGCCAAGTCGCACACCTCAAAAACTGAGTATAAAACCAATAATCAGCAGTTTTTCTCACAGTGTGCTCAAAATAAACTTATTAGACGTCTAATGGCAAAAAGCAAACTGCCAACTAAGCTGTTGAGTGTGTGAATCAAAACATTTGAGCCAACAAGCTCGTCCAAAAATTGACTTTGCCTAGTGATGACATTTCCACCAACAACTACATGCACATACGTAATTACGAAGACATTGCTATGTACATCACATACGCTTGAGGTGGGCGCAAATGACCCACAATGAATGGGACAACTACGACGGCTAAAATAATATTCCAGACTCCCCTCTTAACTTCGCCAACTCTGACGCTCACATTCGCTTTTAGTGATGAAATATTATCTAATAAAAAAATTTCCTCAACTGACCAACGCTGGAAGCCTTAGCGACTAACTTGGCTGATGACGCACGCATGCTTCACTCCAAAGCAGAGCCATAAAATGCCAACCACAATGCGATGGCATTAAAGGGAATTAGAAAAGCGGAAATGTGAAAGCAAAGCGCAAAGGCGCAGCGTGGAAAGAAAGGAAAAATACTATGAAATGCGCATAGCCAGCAAGTGGAAATATTTAAGTGAAGAGAATAGAAGAAAAGGAAATTTAGAAAATAGCTAAAAAAGTAGGAAAATGCTCAGCAAAAGCCAACAGTTGGCGCGCACTCAGTCAAGGCTTCGTGCGGCGAGAAATTGAATGCCCTAGCTCAATTATATACATATGTATGTGTTCAGTTAGTTTTGGATTATTTTTTGTTTACTTTTTGGCTGTAAATTTACATTGGTTTACTTTCTAAGGGTTTTCCTTTTCTCTTTTTTGCATTGCCAGCCGAATAATCGCACACAAGGTCACGGTGTGTTTGTTTTTCAACACTCCGAAAATTCTCCTAATTATAAAAACGATACAGCGCTATTTGAAGTGAGCGAGGCGGCTGCCTTTTTAAGTTAAGTAGAGTAGAAAAAGCGGCCAAAATGAAGTTTCAATGAGGGTCACTTAAGGCTAAGGGCGCTCAAAAGACATTTAACTCAATTCGGCAAAAGTGTTAGTCTTCGAACTACAAAATTTAGCTGTGCCGGCAGCAATAAACCACTGATTTAGTCACCATCATGCTGTTTCTAAGCAAATCTTTGCAGAATTCCTTGCCACATCAGCAAAAACAAGCAATCAGAAGAGATATTTGGCTTAACCGCAACTGTTAGGATGAAATTAATTGGTAATTAGTTATTTTCTTAAGAGTTTTGTAGTGTGTAATAGCTGCATAAGGACAAAGGCTATCATGTGGCAAAAAGTATTTAATTATAAAGGAGGTGAGTAGGCGCAGTTCAATTTAGTTGATTCTTGCTTAAGATAATAGAAATGAATAATAAAAACAATGTAAGATTATTTGTGAGAAGGTGAAATGTTAAAATATAAATTGGGGCATTATAAGGATGCTAGTCATGTTCTAAGTACTCAGACACAGGCATGTAATAGTTTTGTTAATATACTAAGCCTCTCGTATTTACATTTAATTAGCTATAGTTTAGAAAATTAGCTAATTGAATTAATTAAGGGTAAATGTTATGGTATGTGACCTTCTAAATTAATATTTCTATATCTCACAGTTACCATTGATTGGCTCAATTATCTTTAAAAAAATTCTTTAATATAGAAAATTAGCTAATTGAGTCAATTAAGGGTATATGAAAGTATAATCGGTAAGGGAGATGACTCCCTTAATTAGTAGTTCTATATCTCACATTTGCCCTGAATTGACTCAATTAGCTCTAGTCTACACAATTAGCTTTCACACTTACCCTAAATTGACTCAATTAGTTTTAATGTAGAAATTTAGCTAATTGAGTCAATAAATGGTAAATTGAGATTTAGGTGGTTCCCTTAATTCGTGATTCTATATCTCAAATTTTCTTTCAATTGACTCAATTAACTCAGCTGTGGGTAATTAGCTAATTAAGTCAACTAAAGATAAATGTGAGATATAGTACTACTGTTAAAGGACGTCACCAGTTAGAAATTTGTATTTTTTTCATGTGTTGTTTTTGGCCAAAAAGTCGCGCACAAGCAACGCTGTGTGAGCAGGACCGTTATCGTGGTACAAAGGCAATTTTTGTCACACCTTCTCGGCCTTCTGAGAACATTTTGTACCACCGATAAACGTTGCTTCGGTCCAAGATAGCTTTTCCGTATGCCACAGTCAACATTGGCACTTAATGGCATCCGCGCACTTAATTTCGTTTTCCACATAAAATTTGATACAGGTTCTTTGATCCATTTTTTTGAATAGGTAAAAATCGAAGACGATCCAAAACACGTGCAAGCAAAGCAGCTGTCAACAATTAAACACAATTCAAAATGGCCGAGCTTGTCGGCATAAGTGAGAGACATGAGTTCCCACATAACGCCACAAAAAGTTCGAAATTCGAATATACGTAACCCGCGAAAATTCAAAATGCGCGATACTTTTTGAACACACCTCATATAAAAAAATATGGATAATCCTATTAAAAAATCGATATATCATGATTATCGAAATTTTTATGGGTATACTTATTATTTTTCGGAAAACTTTTTAGAAAAAAAAAGAAATAATAACCGATTCAATAAATTTATCGAGACTCTTTTATCGATAATTATATACATTTATAAACTTTTATCGATTGTATTTAAAAATCTGTTTACAATATTTATCAAAATTTTTTTCGATAAATTTATAATTTTTTGAACATTTTGTGGGAAAAAAATTAAATAATACAGTAAATTTATATATCAAATCTTTCGATACTCTTTTATCGACAATTTTATATATTTATAATTTTTTATCGATTTGTACCATGTGATTAGGATATGTATAATTACATTTAAAAAGCGATATGCAATACTTATCGAAATTTTTATCGATATATTTCTTACTTTTTTTCGGCGTTCTTTAGAAAAAAAAATCACCAAAGTCTAATATTATTTATGCTGTTATTGTTTTCTGAGCTAATCATTTAAAATGTCCTTCTACATGTGAAGGAGTTATATAAAATGCGCCCGAAGGTAGGCTACAGATTTTGAACAATGAGTTCAGATCGCAATTTTGAGCTTAGGAATGGTATTTTAGGTACCGTCTAAGCTCCACTAAAACTTTTTTTTTATATGCCACACAATGAATAGTGAAAAACTTGTCTATTAAGCTTGTTAAAAGAAATTTCGTAACCTCTCATATTTCACTAAATTAGAATCCATTAAATTTCCAAACATTTAAAGCTATATTTCAACAGCAAAACAAAATTAAATTAAAATCGGTTTACGTAAACTAAAAGCCTACTGTTGGCAATCGTTTGACCGAGCTTAATTATTCTAAGCGCTTTCGAAATCAATTTCATTACACAATTAACCGTTATTAGCGCTGATAGCGCATAATAAAAATGCAATTGCCACATCTTTAATTAGTTGCAAATTGGTGGTGGCAACCACATCAATTACCGGCCATGCCATGTAGCCGTGTCCTGCTCATTTTACGGCGCTGCCTCGGCGTCCACGCTGCAAAACGCCGGTGGCCGTTAGAGAGGCGCGTTCTATTGATTGCTCATTGATGACTATGCGCCACACTCCCGCTTGGCGCGTCATTTTCACCCAACAATTATTGCCGCTAATCGCAAACTAATTACTTGATCCGCCACTGCAGCGGTCGACGCAGCGCTGTGGCGCTTGTAAACACGCTTAAATATGTGCGCAAATATTGCCGCGTGTTGTTTATTTAGTTTTCCTTGCCACAGCACTAAACTCATGCAAAATTGCAGTTTCAGCTGCATGCTGCTCCCCGCTGGCAGTGCAACTATTGAGCTGATTTCGTTAGCTAACCACATTTCGTACTATTTTTGCTGTTGCAAGGTGGTTTTTAATTAAATGTCACTCATACGCACTGTCAGCTGCCGGTTGCTTATTTACTTTTTCAGCAGTCGGCCCTGTGGTGAGTAGTTACCATTGTTGTTGTTATTTGTATGCTTTCTCTTTTTCTTTTTTTCTCTTCACGTCCGTTTCTTCATTTGTTCTGTAAACATTTGCGCTTCGTGCGATTGCTGTGCGCCTATAATTCTTCGTAATTAAAGATAATGAAATAGAGAAATAAATAGCAAAGCAATTTAGCGGCCATCAAAGAGAGCGCAAGTTGTCTATGAAGTCCACCTGTTGTGTTAAATTTTACTTTTCCTCTTTCTATTGCGGTCTATTATTATTTCTAATTGCTGTTCAATGCACTACAATTAAACACTTGAAACACTTTTCACTTTAGTTTACTTCGGAGCTTACAACTTGTACTAAACTGTTGAAGTAGAGCAACCAGAAAGTATGCATATATATAAAAGTAAGCCTGCATCTGCCATAAAAGTAATATTTAACAAAATTGAAAAATCCCTTTCGAAAGCGATGCAAATAATTTTAAAAAGAAACGATTAGTGATTTGAAAGGAAAATAAATCGAAACACATCGATGCTCAACAAATAACAATACAATTTTTTTGCACGATTTTGGGCATAAATTAGAGAATTCGTCATGAAATACATATGTATTGAAGGCTTTTCGGCCACTTTCTGTTCGTTTTTTTAATCCTTAAACTAATTTTATTTTATTATATCTTTTTTATTGTTTCATACACTTCAAAATTGTATATGTATGTATGTTTGTGGCAACTGCACTTCAGAATTTACACATATCTCTCCTAAAACTAAAAAACACTTTTCTATTCCAAAACCTTATATTTGAACACTTCTTAAAATTGTTATTGATATAACGAGTTTCGCATATAAAAAAGCACGGCTTTCAAAGTATTTGATAAAAATGTTGATTATTGTATTTAAAAATCGATACACAATATTTATCGATAAATTTTTTTATTTGTTGGACGATGATCGTCTATCGACAATTTTCTATGTTTATACGTATTCATCAATACGTATCATGTGGCAAAAATATGCATGATAATTTTTTAAAAATCGATATACAATAATTATGGAAATTTTAATCGATATATTTTATCTGTCGATATTATTTTATCGATAATTTTATATACTTATACAATTTCATCGGTATGTATCAATTAATAAAAATAAGCTTGTCGAAACTTTTATAGGTATATTTTTTATTTTTCACAAATTTTTTAGCAAAAAATAAGTAATTAAAAATACATAACGAAATCTTTATCGATATGTTTCTTAATTTTCGGACATTTTTTAGTAAAAACTTCCATACTGTTTTATCGAGGATTTAACATTTATATGTTTTGGATAAGCATTTTGCGAAAAAATATGCCTAATCGTATCTAAATCGATATACAATATTTATCGAAGTTTTTATCGATATATTTCTTCGTTTTCGGACATTTGTTAAAAAAAAATAATTGAGAATATATATATATATACAATTTATCGACACTTAACGAAAAGTTTATCGATATATTTTTTATTTATCGGAAATTTGGTGAAAAAATAAAAAATTCAGAAAATGGAATTTTATAATAAATTAAAATTAATTATTTAATTTTTTATCGAAAATTATATATATTTATATGCTTTTGTCCATATAATTCATATTTATCGCGAATGCGGTTGCAATGAAAAATAATCCATTTATGTAGCTGAGTTAAGGCTTCATTGAGCTGCAAGTCAAATTCTTCCCCTCAACACAACATGCAGTATGCACTGTTATAAATATTATGCAAGACTTCAATATTTCAAATCGTAACTGCCTTAAAACAAATTTCAACAAGAATTCTAATTGCGACTTAGAAATCTCAATTTTTTACTAGTTAGAAAAATCGAGTAATCCAAAGCCTGGAAAATGAAGGAAAAATCTGAATTTACCTTAATCCGGGTACAAAATGTTTATACTTGGATAACATTAAAAAATTTGGCAAATAGAAAAAAATGCTTAACTGTTTCGATATTTTACTATAAATTACCAAAATATAAAAAACAGATTCCACGTCGGCAACAATGTCTGCAATGAGTTTTAAGTTATTAAATAAAAAATATTTATAAGAGTTTTGAAAAATGTAGTGAATCAATTTTGAAAACTGAAGTTAAATAATATATCACAAATTCCAATATTAACCGAGTATCAACAGGTAGCTTTCTGACCCAATTTGCGCTAGTTGCGCTATTTTGATACACTTCCAAAGGACCTTTTATCCGGACACCAATACTAACTACATGTTTCCTTTATTTATTTTTGAAATTAGATATTCAAATATATGCCCTAAAAATTATTTTAGAATAACGGATATTTAATGCGTGCTTAACTAAGATTATATATTGTCACAGCGAGGATTATCAACTCATCTTACTTACAAAACATAATGACTGAAAAAGTGGTAAGTAAGCCAGAAAATGAAACAAGCTTGAAATAAACATGTGATGAATTGTTTTTGTTTTCGTTGTTCTTTCTTTATTCTTTGGAATTTAAAAACATGCAGTCACTTTCAATTTTACCCCTTAAGCCATTTATTTTATCTTCAGTAAGAGCATTTTATGCGAGCACATTAATCCCATATAAAACAGCTTACATACGTGAAATAAAGAAAATAAAAAAGCTACGTATTATAAGTATGCGAAATTTAATCACAACAATAAAATCTATATCAGTTCATTAAAAACGTCTTTCTAGTTTCATTATTTTTCTGCTTATTATTTAACAGTCAGTCTTGTTTTTCTTTTGTTTGCTACAAATCAGTGTGAATGCTGCAATTATGCATTTCAGCACGTTTTTAATTATTGTTAATATTCTGATTGCTTTGCAAAGTTTGCTTCTTCGCATTTCAAAAGAGAATTAAATATTGTCTTTTAAAGCTCACATTTTTCTGCGTAAAACTTTCTTCAATGGAAAGAAGAGTTGTATTTATATCCTAATTTTTATTTGCATGATTTGTTTTTATTGGTGTTGTTTTCTTAATGTCATGGATTTAGAAGCTTACATCCGCTTGCAAATCGAAAAAATGTGTTTTTTTTTTTTTTTTTTTTTTTTTTTTTTTTTTTTTTTTTTTTTTTTTTTTTTTTTTGAGTTTTTAAAGGCTTTTTCTTAATAAAAAATATAAAAATTTACATCCATGGAAGTCAGTGCACTATCATTTTAAAGAACTAGAATTGCCCGTGGCCGATCGCCAGGAGGTCCTCCGAAAAAAGATTTCTGGCAGTGTGGAAGAATTTTTTACTTACAATTACCTAAAATCTGAAACCCAAAGAAATTTCCTATTACCATATATAAATAAAGGTGATAGTCGGAGAACAAGAAAATTTGATTTTACTCGGCATCTCAAAAAAAGTCTCATTTTGTGTAAAAATATATACAGATCTAAAAAAATGTATCGAATCAACTTAAAATGTTCGATAAATATTTAGAAATGTATCTGTATTCGACATATATTCAAAAAAAAAAAAAAAAATTCTATTTTGAAATACCCAAGCGGATATAACTACATACTTCCAACTGATACATATTTTCACTGCAGTCATTTTGCACTTTTGCTTTGGATTTTTTAATATAACCTCCGTCATTTTTCATCTTTCTGGCAAAGTTCGAATATCATTATGGTAAAACTGTTCATCTTGCAATGCTAACCAGCTATCCAAGAATCAAGCCATTAACCGGCGAGGTCTTGTGAGTGGAACTATATCTGTGCCAGACCATGTGTCATTGAATTGAGGAAAAAATAATCGGACGGTGCAATATCTGTTGAATGTGAAGGGTGGCGTAGGACTTTTGATTTAAGTGTTTCCAGGTAAGTTTAAACGGGCTCGTCAATATGAGCCCAAATGTTATCATGCAGCATATTTCACTTCTTCATGTCTCTCCTGGTATTGACGTCAGCAGCATTGCATCCTTCTCAGCGCTGGTAATTGCTTTGAAATGGCTTGGCAGCTGACTCCCAATGCTGAAGCAAGCTTTTCCTACATTTGACACGGATTTTCAACGAGCAATAAAGTATTATTAATATCGAAATCCGCCGTCAACGAAGCAACGAAACCAATCACGATGCATTGTTTGACTTGGAGCAGAACCTCCTTGTAACTCCTGGAGTATCCGATGTACTTCAGCCGCCGATTTTTTTAACTCAAAGATGCAATTCAACACACAGCGCAAATTACGCTTATTTGGCAAGTAAGCGGACATATTTCCACAACTAAAACTATATGACACATACACAAAGTGTGGAAACGCACATTCCTTTCTCTATCACTATTCTTTATCACGTTTTTTATAAATAAAAATCGATCACCAGCAACTGCTGGAGTCATCTATTGACAAGCAGTGGCAGCTTAGTTGCGCACCTAATAATATTTTGTAGACCTAGATAGCCCGAAAGTCTATTTTAAATCTTACCTACTGAGTAAACTACCAACTAAAAAAATTATAATTAATCAAAATCTATCTAAAAATGATTTTTTCATATATATAGTATAGTTTTTGTGGTTAATAATATCTAAATGGTACTAAAGTGGCCGCAAATGAAACATCTACAACAAATTAGCTTATATATTCATATATAGTACTACTTCGCATACACGAAATCACACTTTAAGACGCTCTAAGTTCAAAGCCTCAGTGCAGAGTAATGTTGTCCACACATCACCAGTTTTGCATATCACAAACCAAATTCAATTAGTTAATTAATTCCAGATACAAATAAGCACTTGACATATACTCAAACACTGTTTCTATTTATAAACGCTTTCGCTTGCATAACAGCCCATCGAAGTTCCCGTACATATTTACTTTTCCACATTTTCTTGGCTAAATGTCTGATATTTATTGGTCAATTAATTTGTGCTAAGCATGGCCGTGACTCATAAAGTGATATTATGTTCGCAAGCGGGACCACATACGCATCAAGCGTAGATGTGTGTGTTTGCGAAACTATTACTGTAACGAAGCTTTTATGGCATTAAGAATGCGATGACAAGCATACACAACCAAATACTAACACACACATATACATACATAAACATATGCAGATGTGTGTATGCTATTTATAAATTGAAGCATATATTTGCTTACTCATTTATATGAATTGCTTTTAGTTTGCCAATACAAGCGCGTAGATAGTGAAAGTAAGCGATGCATTGCCGGTCACTCATACGCCCCGGCGACCTTTGTATGACACAGCGTCCATGGCTGTGCTGATTCGGATTTCTTGCTGCCGCCTTAAGCTGTTGTCAATTGTTAATAAAATCTTATTTAATGCCAATTTGTTGTTATTCTTGTACGCTATATAAATAAATACTTGCAAATAGAGGCGGGTTTGTTTGTTCCATTGCGTGTGTGTATTTAAATGGGTGGAAAAGTAGCGCCTGAAATTTGATGAGCGCGCTCACTTGGTCATTGCCATTAAATACATTTAAGGATTACAATGCTTACATATATTCTACCTATATATAAATACTTCCATTGACCAGTTTGCATACTTTTCGACCCATAGCGAAGCAATAATTTGGCGTAAACGCTTTTTTATTGTTGCTGTTGGCATTAACGCAGCAAACGCTGTGTATTTAAGCCTTCCTCCACTTAAGTTTTTATTCTTCTCCGTATCTGCTTAATGCATGAAACCATTTTATTCGCGCTTTATGCCTTGCATTCTGAATTTCTGCTATTCATTATCCTTTCAGAGCGAATTATGCGTTATGGGAAGAGTCAACAATATTATAACTGAAAACATTTTATCGGTAGGCGCATGGTTTATTAATAGCTTATACATTGTGACAAAGTACCAGGTTGGTAATTTCCACCGGCTATAATGCACTTATGCCAACGATTTTTCTAGTCCTGAAAACACTTTTCTTACGCACTTTTTGAAATAGCCTTCAGCTCTTTTTGCGAATTCAGTTTCTTGTCTTTGATTGCCTGAAAACGTTTCATGTCAAACTCATAAATTCACAAACTCATTTAGGATTGGAATTTGTACGATTAAGTATGTCCAAAGACAGTTTTTAACGGTATTACTATTGAAAAAAAAAATCTGGTTTATCGAGTCGAATTGAGCAAGAACGCGTTTCGTACCCAAAATATCCACCAAACTCATTCGATCGAACTTGCGAGGGATTTCGAGCTCGCATACCGTCTCTCTAACACTTGTCTGATGATTTTCAAGCGTCTGTCATGCTTTTTCTTAACATTCTCATCAGTTGAAGAGATCGAAAGTCGTTCAGAACGGGGCAAGTCTTCAACGATCTCTCGATCGTCTTTCAAGGTTTTGTACCACTCATAGGCTTGTGTTTTTGATAAAACTGTAAGCCTTTTCTTATATTCGCAAGGATTTCGCATACGAAAATTGGTTAAAAATACAAAATTTGACAAAGATGCTTTATTCAATATTTTTATTCATTGTGTGCAAATTTCAAGTCACATAGCTAGTAGAAGTGAATCCGTTTAAGGTTCTTAATATGTCTAGAGATTTATGTTATAAAAATGGGAAATGCCTCTAAGGCATAAATGTTGAGGAATACATACATATGCATATATTTTACTGCCAATCAGATCTCTAGAATTTCCAAATATTTTTCTGAGTTTCCTATAAATACAAACAACTTATTTATTTATTTAGTTACTTTAGTCTATGAAAATAAATTCTTACAGACTATTAAAAAAAAATAATAAAATCACTAATAAACAAATAGAAAACCTAACTTTAAAACAGACTTAAGACTAAGACTGTTAATGAAGGAAACCCTAGGGTGGGAAAAAAGGAATCAAGGTAAACTCACCCACAACATGCTTGAGAAGGGCATAATCTGCAAATTTAATTTTCTCAATTCTACAATAAAAGGCAGAAATAAATCTGGGCAACGCTGAGAAATATTGAAATTAAAATTTCCGAACAAAAAAAAAAAACAAAAAACATATTTTAGGACGAAATTTGAAATATTCCGAATAGAAGGTAAAGTGCTATGTCTCTTCTCTTACAGACATCAGTCATAAAAACTATCAATATTATACTTAAGAATCTGTACAAATACATACAACCATTAAAAGTCGCTAAGTTTGACACGGTGAAGAGACCTGAGACAAACCGCGATTTGATTTAACTGCAAAGAAAAATTTATTTTTAACAGACCACTCAAAAATATTGGAAATGGTACAGGGTTTAGAAATAGGCAAGAAATTGGAGACTATATCCTTTCTATCACCTTTAAGGATAAATTGTCAGAAGACGGATACTTATTGAAGGAAGGAATGGGAGGATATACAAAGGCAGCGCAACTTTTTATAAGTACAGACGGCAGAAAATAAAGATTCAATTTGAAGGAAGGCTTGATATCACTCGACTTAACTATTGTCCAAAAAGAGTCAACAATATTATTTCAGGAGCTAGTAATTAAATAATAAAAACACTAAAAATCTTTAAAATATAATAAGTAAATTACACATTATTAATTTTTATTATATAAGTTTGCCTTATTTAATATTTTGCTTTAAAAAATCGATTCCACTAGCCTATCATGAGACTAATCAGACACTTATTGGAAACAAAACAAAAGATGTTTTCTGCGCAGTAACAATGGTAGATGAACTCAAGCCGTGAGGGAAATTTTTAGCCACGAGATGTTTTATGCGAGCATATCTATAACGGTATCCGTTATTTCCGAAGTTAAATGCAAAAGGGCCCTAGAGTTGTGGTTTTTGCCAAACGAAGCCAATGTAAAACAACCCTTTATTTTCAAGTTCAACCGTGCATAAATAATTTCTTCCTCTTTATTGGCGTAGACATCGCTTGTGCTGTTGTCGCCGATATATATTCTAACATAAAATTTTTCGCTCTGTAAAAAGTTCTAAATATTTTTTTTTTATACAAAAATTATTTTTAAATGTTATACACAGTTAAAATTATGCTTCAAATGTGCAGTATTCCTATAGTACACCATGTCGTATGAGCAACACAGCTCAGTGAGATATAATTGATACTGAAATCAAGTAAGTACTTCTTGATCCTTTCTGATGTCTAGCGTAAGTTTCTTTCATAATGCTGAGTTGATCTCCAGCTTTACTAAATCTATTGAAAACAATTCCGAAAAACGTTTCTCTTCATCAATTCCTACAGAGCCGCTGCTATTGCAATGTAGCGGAGCAGCAAAAACATGCTCGTTATATGCTCCATAAGTGAATGGCTACTTATGGCGACTAACTAAGGTTATTGTTTTCCCTAGAATGGGTATGTTAATGTGTTTGTGGAAAATTTAATAATGCGGAAAATGAGCTTTTCTATATTTTTAAAGGGAAGACAAATTCCTTTATCAACTAAAGAAGTTTAGAGAACTTTCTCATTAAATTTGGCTCAGGGTTGGAAGCACAAAATATTATTCATATTGTGTATTTGTCAAGCTTTGTTTGTCAAGTCAATGTTTGAGATATCTCAAGGTTTGAAATATCTTAATGTAGCTGCCTAGTAGAACTATTAAAGACTACTTACTTAAGAGAGCCTTAGTAATTTTTAACGTTATGAAGGCCTTCTTAATAAGTTATGTTATTCTGTAAGAAAGAGAGCCATCTATTAACTTTTTTTGAAACACATAATACTTCCAAACTTTCCACCAATTAAACTTATAAAACCTTAACTGCACCCCAAGGACTTCACGCAATCAGCTAAGGGAAATGAAAGAGTCAAAGATTTAAATGTCAAGCATTCCACGTCCCCACCACCGTAAGAGGTTACGCGGTTGGGGGCACTATTCCCACAACAACTCAACGCTTATCAGCATTAAGCGAATTAAGAAAAAACTAATAAAGCAACGCGGATTATTACTCACAAAGCGGATTAACGCAAAGCGCATAAGGCATAAACGCACTGACAAAAGTCTATGAAAATCGTGGTGTCGTAAAATGAAAGCTACAAAATGTATACGTTAGCATCCAAAAACGCCGTTGCAGTATTCATTAACTGGTGTCGGCGGCACGCAGAGTTTGAGTGAAACATTTTCGATGTGAAAAATATAAAATTTTGCTTATTAAGATTTTTACTTAACGCGCTCGTAAAGCCATTAAAGCCGAAGAGCACTCGCCACCGACTGGCAAGGGAAAACTAATAAATTCCAATAGAAATGCAAATGCGGGCTAATGGAAGTAGAACATAAATTATTAGTAAGAGTGGTTTGATAGGAAGCGACTGAAATATGTATCAGATAATTTGTTTTCAACAGATTTTTGAAGTTTTTTAAAGCTTCTACTAAGGAGTTTTTACATTCTAAAGTATGAAAAATATTATAAATTTGGAAATTATGATGCTTAAAAATTCATTACATACATAACATATATACATACATGTATGTATGTATATATACATAAAAATGCAGACTAAGCTGATTTCACTACTCTTTGTATTTCTTAAAGTTGCCACTTGTTTGCAAATTTTGTGTAAAAAATTATTGCAAATGTGAATACCAAGAAAAAAATCAAGCAAATTTTAAAAATCCGTGAAAACATTTTTATGAGAGTTGCCACCCAAAATAAAAATTATACTAAGAATAATCATGCCCAATTTCCCTACTCACTACCGATATTATCTGCGTCAATTCAAGATTGTCAATATAATACCGAAATTACTCAAACCAAAAATAAGCAATAATGTTGCCACCTGTTGAAAATTTTAAACACAAAGTAAAGCAATATTAATTAAAACTACAAACTAAGAAAAAAACCAAAATTTCGTAAAACAAAAAATTATGAGGGTTGCCACCTTAAAAAACAAATTCAACAATTATATAGAGCAGTCAAACTCAGGCTGATTTTAAATAAAGCAAATCTACATTTTTTATTAACATTCAAATGACTTAAACAATGAAAACGCAGGAATGTTGCCACCTGCTGAAAATTTTTAAGAAAATAATTTTAATAAAAATTACACAATATAAATAAAATTTGTAGTTTTGAACAATTTTCAAGATTCCGTGCAAAAAAGAATAAGATTTGCCACCTTAAAAGAGTATTTCAGTAATTTCTTTGTTGCTTTATTTGAATCAAATCGGGATTGCTGATATAACACTCGAATTACTTAACTAAAAATAAGTTAAAATGTTGCCATCTGTTCGAATATTTTAAGGAAAAAAAAACGGGAAAAAATTTATTAAATATAAAGTCTATAAATAAAAATTATAAACTAAAAATATTGTTAAAATTTAAAATATTTTCCATAACGTTGCCAGCTGAATAAAAATTATATTTTAATAATATTGATGAAACAAAAACATTGTAACATTTGAGTATCAAGCTAAAGTGATTTATTTGTATAAATTTGGGATTAAATCGAAGTTAGAATGTTGCCACCTTTCGGAAATTTTAAATAAAAATAGATACATAAAATAATTTAAAGACAATAAGGTAATATAAATCAAAATTACAAATATATTTTATATAAAACTAAAATGGTTTAAAAAAGCCAACAGTTAAATATATTTACGAGAAAGGTTGCAAACTGTTTAAAATTTATAATTTTTGTGTTCAAATAAGTTGATGGGACATATGGAATCTTAGAAATTTTGAGTTAACGGTGTTTAACATTCGAAAAAAAAATTTTAACAACGTTTTTTTTAAAGAGTTGCCACACGTTTTCAAGAAAATGTTCATATTTGACTTATATTTTCAATATAAATTTTTGACTTATATTTTCAATATAAATCAAATTTCCAAATTAAGCGTTTGAGAGAAAAAAATTGGAGGGGTTGCCAAATTTTTGGGTTTGAGGTCGGTAGGGGCATAATTTTTAACATTTTTTTTTCATAAAAATTTTTATTCTACAATAGAAGTTTTTTCACATATCATGTGAGGTATGTCGAGGAGTGTCTAAAAAATTTTTTTCAGAATTCTTCGATGACATCTGTCGAAGAAATGGCTGGGTGAATCAGATGCGTTTTTTCACTGGCGGACGTGATTTCTCATGTTTGGATCATCCGAAACACGAAAACCCAATTTATTCTTAAAAAGTACATGAATGGTTATTGTCCCTACTAGATTCATAAAAAAATTTTGAAAATTAGAAAAATAGTTAACGTTTTTTTTTTTTTAATTTTTTCCGCATGTTTTTTTTACATAAATTTGGCATAACATTGTCAATAAATTATAAAAAATTATGAAACTAGTAGTTGCGAGAGCCAGGCGTTTTGTGAATATTAAAAAAAAATTAAGCAAATTGGTTGAGTAGTTCGACCGGAATCATGTCCGCCAGTTTGAAAAAGTGTGTTTTGGGAAAAACGTGTTTAAAGTGCCAGGACTGCACTCCGACCGCTCCGAGCGTCGAGCGGTATTATTAGTTGTTTATCTTTTTTCGAAACCTTCCAATAGTAATGTGAGTTTCTACATTAATTACAAGGGTAAAATGGAAAAAAAATGCAAAAAAAAAAAACAAAAAAAAATTTTTTTAAGATTACCCTACTGACCCCTTAATAGGAATCCACTATACTACGAACTTTACATCTCTGTTTACATTTGGATACTTTTATACGATCTTAATCCAAGAAAGAAAGAAATTTCAACAAAATAGTATTAATAATACATTAAGTCAAAATCCTCTAAATCTCCTCAAGATTTATCACAAGCTCACTCAAAGTCGAGTAAATATGCAAATTTTGAAACAGGTGCCAACATTATTACAAAATGTAAGTAAACACCTGTGAAGCAACATAAATCCCAGTGTTGCTTGCGAGAACAAAGCTGCCAAAATCGTGATCTCAACTGCTGGTAAAGGAAGAGCAAATATACTAGTATATAAATGGACTCACATATACTATGCATGCACGCTTAAACTTATATATACACATTAGTAAATAGCGTGAAAAAATCACTTGAAGTGAAACCACAAAGAAGTCACGCGTCCTTGAACTGTCAAAATGCTTTAATGTCCGCTCGGTCTACGCAAGCGAGAATCTAACTGAGCTGCCGTTAAAAATTTACGACACACGCATACACGTATGTGTGAGTGTGTGGCCTGGAAATAAATCTGAATATGCATAGTTGTCCACCCACACAAGCATACCGACTGCAGCGCATAGCCAAATAAAATGCTGCAAAACAAGAGAGAAAAATCAGAAAAATCTATGGCGTAATGTCTTTAAGGTGGCGCAACCGACATTTACGAATACAAAAGACATTGTTTAGCTGACTTTTATGTGAGGGTGCGGGTGTACAGATTATGTGCTTATGTGTGCGTGGCTGACTGACAGACATTGTGTTTGTATAACATATTAACTTGGCGGCTATATAAATATTTCAGTTAATGTGCTCCCAGTAGAATTTGTGATTACCATTTGAGGAATGTATGAGGAGTACGCAGATGATGGCTATAGAGAAGTGCTTACACTATACATATGTGTATGTGTGCACATATGTATAAGCATGTAAATAAATTATATGATATCGTGAATTCTTCTTGGAATTGGATGTTAGGAAAGAGTGAACTATTTCAAATGAAATTGATAGTAATTTTCAGTTTAATCGAGAGTATACATATTGTCCACATAGCTGGAAAAATGGGGAACATTTATAATTTACAACAAAACAAAAAATAATAAAAGAAAAAAATGTTTTGAACAAAGCAATATGCAAATGGTGGGTACATTATTTTTTTAGGTTAATTTTTGGAATTTTGGAAGTGCAATATTTTTTCTCATAATTTTTTTTTCCTCAAAATTCAATTTCACCATTTTAATTTAATTTAATGATAGTTTTTTCAAATTAACTTTTAATAATAGGTGGCAACTATCTATTCCAAAATATGACTAAATTAACAAATTTCAAATTCGTTTGTTGAACGTCTCACGTGAATTTAGAAAAATGTTTCATATATTCACTTTCTCCTTTTCCATATATGGCAACCCTATTCCAAAATTTTGTTGATCAAACTAAAGCTGTTCCAAGAAATTTTTCAAAAATATCAATGAACTTCTTTATTAAAAATGTATCCTTCAAAATAATATTTCTTTCCATATTATTCTTTTTGACAGGTGCTAACACTGTTTCTAATTTTACGTTTTACTAGGTATTTTGACCATATACTTTTCATCTTCAAATTATATAAATTTTGTTCGATTTTGTTAGTTTTCAACATTTTCTTTTCATTTTATAATAATTTAATGAGTTTATCTTTTAATCATTGGTGGCAACTCTATTTCAAAATATGTCAAAACTAAAAGAGTTCCAAATACTTTAAGAAACACCTCCTTAAACTCCTTTTGTTTATTTGAAATTTTTTTGGTATATTCAATTCCATATTTTCTATAGCTGGCAACTCTATTCCCACATTTTTTCGGTGAAACTAAAGCGATACCAAAATTTTTTTCGAAAATTCCAACGAATTTCTTTTATTGAAATACATGCTGAAAAATAATATTTTTTTACATATTATGGTTTTTGACTGGTGGTAATACTGTTTTTAAATATATCCATGTTTTACTCGTACTACATATATTTATCACATACTTCCCAATTTCAAATAACAGATACTTTGGTTGATTTTGTTAATTTTGTCCATTTTTATTTTATTTTATGAAAGTTTAATCAATATATTTTTAATTATAGGTGGCAAATATGTTCCGAAATATGCCAAAATTAAAAGAGTTGCAAGTAATTCAAGGAATGCTGTCTTAAACCAGAACCTGCAGAAAATTTTTGGTTATAATTGGTTTACAATTTCCTAAGGCTGGCAGCTCTATTCCAACAATTTTCTGTAGAAAGCAAAAATAATCAAGTTTTTGAAGATAACATTTACCTTGATTTATTTAAAATTTAGGTTTAAAAATAATATTTATTCCATATTTTTTATGGGTGGCAACCCTGTTTTCTAATTATTTTTACTTAATATATATTTTACAATAAATAGATATTTTTACCATATACTTTCCAGAACAATTGTATAGTAATATTGCGAATGGGCACATTAGTGATATTTTAAGTTTTATCTTTCAAGTTGGCAACTCTATTAAAAATTATTTTTAATATTTTACATTACTATCTTCAGCACTTCCAAGAGGGTTGCTCTTTTCTTGACATATAATAGTATTATTTTGTTCAACTTTACTTTTAGTGATACTTGGCAACTCTATTTAGACATATCGTGGAAATAGAAATCTCTAACTTGTTCAGAATGTATTCAAATGTGCCCCATTTGGTTTCTTATGAATCTTATCTGAGATTTTTATTTTTTTTTTCAAAATTTGCTAAAAGTAGCATCAAATGGTTTTCCTGCTTTCCTTGAAAATATTTAATAAAATATTATTAATATACTTTTTTCTAAAGTATGGCAACATTACAAGCTACCAACTTTGACTTATGATTAGATTTTATACTTATTATTTGACAGCGATAATAACATAGAAAAAGTCGATAAATTTCTTCTTCAACTGCCTTCTATTGGTCTAAATCAGGAGTTCCCAACATGTGTCATAGACCGATTTTAATGACATTTAGTCGTTACGTTGGGCGTTAAAACTCTCTCATTCAAGTGCATGCTAAAGAACTTGATTTTTCAGACACTGCTTTAACAAAAAACAACATGTGTATATTATTAAAATATCGTTATAAATTATAAGATATTCCTGAAACCTACCCGCCACCATACCAACCAAAAGACAGAATAAATTACAGAAATTCATAATTTTGTCAACAATTTTTTAAGGTTTCTAAAAGAGCACCTTCATTTTTCTTCATTTAAAAAAATGTTAAAAATTTGTTTGCATTTGAAATATGTATATTTGTGCCATTTAACTTTCTTTTCGGTGCCGCACTCATTACCACTGCGTTGCGCTCTGTTAAACTTCCCTCTTGACATTGTCCAAAATTTCAAAAGCGCAAACAGTCATTCGCCATGTTTTTGACATGTGCTTGTCTTTTTTCGCATTTTTTTTTTTTTTTTTTTTTTTTTTTTTTTTTTTTTTTTTTTTTTTTTTTTTTTTTTTTTTTTTTTTTTGTATGATTTTGTTTTTTTTGACTGGGTTTTGTATTCTACGGTTTTGTGTTTATTGAGGGCCCCTAAGTATAATATAACTGACTGTTTGGCACATGCTGCTGGCGCTTGGCGTTGACTTTTGTACATGCGGTTAAGGAATTTGACATTTGTTCGCCTTTTTCAACAGCCAAATACATTTATATGTTTATATAACAATGCATATATTATTTTATTTTTATATACATGTAAATATATGTATGTAAGTAGAGTGGAATATGTTCATTACACTGACACCACGGTGGTTAAAGCCTTAGACGCAATAGAATTATGTAAGCCACTAGTAAGGGCGGTGAGGAAGTTCAAAATTCCACATTTTTGAGGGTATAGATGTATGTAGAGGGCATTGTTATTAAAGGCAAACAAATAACGTCAAAGCTATGAAAGCATAATACGATGTGTCTCATCGAAAATGACGTGGCGAGGTGTGAACGTTCTGAGTTTCAAAAATATTAGTATTTTCTCATATGAACTTATAGTTTTTTAATAAATTTTTAGAATAAAATAAAAACATATTCAATAGCGACTTTCCCAGCAACATTTGGAGCATTTTAAAAATTATAAAGTGGATTTCGTGAGTCGATTTATCACTGTATATGAGACTTGGGTCTATCACCATGATCCTGAATCAAAATAACAGGCCAGGGAGTGATGTGAACGTGGTTGTTCGGCTTCGAAGCGAGTTCGTGTCTGGAAATGAGCCAAGTAGTTTATGACATCATTTATTTGGGATGCGGGAGGAATTTTGTTTTTGGATTACTTGCGAACTGGTAAAACAATTAATTCTGAATATTATTGAAACCTTTTGGGCAAGTTAAAGGAAAAAATTCTTAAAAAAAAGACCCGGTTTGCAGAAGCAAAAGATATTTATTCGTCAGGACAATACACCGTGTCACAAGAGCTTTTTGACAATGGCTAAAATCCATGAAGTAAAATTCGAATTGTTAGAGCATCCACAGTATTTACCAGATTTGGTCACCGCGACTTTCATTATTTCCAAAACTCAAAGAAATTATGTGAGGCAAGCGTTTTTCATCAAATGAAGAGGTCATAACGGCTGTTGAAGCGTATTTTGCAGACTATCCGTATTCTCACTTGAGGGATGGGATTCACAGATTGGAGAATCGTTGGAGCAAGTGTATTAATGTTCAGGGAGATTATACTGTATATTAAAGTATATTTTGAATCATAAAATTGTGTTTTTCTTATCTTATTGAACAACCTGGTAAAGGAATTGGTGCTTGGGAATCGACGATTTGCAGTCAGAGATCTTGTTGGCATCCGTGAAATATCGAAAAAATCAGTGAAAACCAATTTGAAAAACAAACTAAGAGTTTTAAAATTATGAACAAAGTCTTACTATTTTTTGTTCCTAGACTACTTTTGGATCTAGTCGCACATTTGATGGAATCTATATTACAGAGAGTTGTATTTAATGAACTGTATGATGATGACATTTATATAAATAAAGTTGTAAAGGCAGTCTTTCTAAACAAGCATACTATGTTTTTCGAAATTTACTAGATTTGAATTCATAATTATTTTTCCTTATTGCTCTTACTGCTTTAAAATTATATATTAGCTTTAATATTTTACTTTTAATTTGCAATTTCTCAATTTTATGTGATGCACATAAATTTTTTAAATCATACTCAACTCATTTTTATCGCTCAACATCACTCACCTAACAAGATAAGTTCTACTAAACACATACAATTTGACGTTAAGATGACAAGAAGATATCAAAAAGATATTGTCTAAATATTTTTATGAACACGGAAAGGAATAAACTAAGAGTTTAAGCTTAAAAGCTATGCAAAATTTACTGAGAAAAATTAATACATAGAGAAATTACCACAAACAACAAATGTTGGTAGGGAACATTTGTTGTGAACGAATTTTATTTTCTTTCTTAACATATTCAATAGCGTTTCAGTCATTGAACAAAGATTCAAAAATTTTCATTATGTTGAAAATTCCAACTTTTGTATTGAAAAGTGATGATTTGCGGAAAGCATTAATTTTTTGTTTCCATTTGAAAAAAAGTGGTGTAAAGTTGCACTGAATGCTTGTCGAGGCATATGGTGATCATGCTCAATCAAAAGCAACATGCAAAAGATGGTTTCAACGGTTCGGGGACAATGATTTTGATGCGAAATGAAGAACGTGACAGACCAATAAAAAAGTTTTAAGACACCAAACGGCACTGAAAATTGGTTGAACATTATATAATACTTTGAGCCAAAAGCAAACGGCGGCAATATTCAATTTTGCATAATAAGCAACTTCAGACCATTTGAAAGCTATGGGAAAGCTTCAAGAATATGGAAAATGAGTGAATTAACTGAAAGACAAACGAAAAACCGAAAAAAAAGTTCAGAGAAAGGTCAGTTACGCATTTTGGTATCTTTATGAAACATACTTGGTCTCAATATTTTAAATTTTTGTACTTCAATCTTAGGACTGCATAATCAAAAGCGTCCACTATACAGCGATTTTTATAAAGAAGAACATAGCAAAAATCATCAAAAAGAACTTTTGCCTCGATTTTAACATTCATATATATTTTATAACCTCACACACCTCACCAGACATTATATCAACATTAGGCTATCTTTCCAACCATACACAATGCTCACTAAATCCTTCATTTCTTTGTAATCTCTCAATCTCCATTAGAATGAGTTTTGCGCCCAAATAAACAGGCTAATAAACATAGAGATGAATAAAATAGTTGTAAAAGTCTTAAGCGAAAAAGCCCCTTGGAGCAAAAAATGCCAACGGAGTCTGCAAATAAAGCAATGATATATGACAGCATAGCCTAAGTGTAGGCAACACTTTAGGCGTCAAAGATAAAGCAAACAACCAACCTGTATGTGATTTCGTATCGCCACATGCGCTTCTGCTCCACTTATTCCCCTTTTTTTCACCGTGTAACGACACCCGAATGTGTAGTTTTAGTGTTTTTCAGGATGCGCTTGTATCTGTGGGCTTCTGTCGGCATCACCATATGGTTACTTTCGCTGCTGCTGTTGTTAGCGTGCTTTTAGGCGTAGAAAAGAATTGCTAATAAGCCGAATGTGCACCCACACACGCACACGAGTTGATGGATAGTATCAGATTTTGTCTACTATGCGAAGCACTTATTAGGCTTGTGCGTCTGTGTAACGGTTGTCGGGGATTTTCTAAAAATTTTTTGAGTTTGTTGCCTTAATTTGCTTTTATGTGACTTTTCGGTTTTGGTTGTATGTATACTTAGCCACATTGATTTTGCGGAGTACTAATTAGCTTTTTTTTTTTTTATTTGAGGCATATTTTAGTTTTCGTTAAAGTAATAATTTCT